>NC_062563.1:108187850-108422850 GCF_022837055.1 Prionailurus viverrinus
GGCACCTGGGTGGCTCAGTTGGTTAAGCATCCGACTTCGGCTCAGGTCTTGATCTCATGGTTTGTGAGTTCCAACCCCATGTCAGGCTCCATGCTCATAGCTCAGAGCCTGGATCCTGCTTCAGATTCTGTGTTGCCTTCTCTCTCTGTCTCTCCCCTGCTCGTGCTCGCTCTCTCTCTCAAAAATAAATAAACATTAAAAAAAATTAAAAAAAAAAAAGACTATGTGGCCCACTTGATTTGGCCTCACCGACCACCCTCCTCCCCTATCCTGCTCTTACCTCTGTATCACTTTTTCTGCAGCCACAGTAACTTCCTTAAACCTTAAAAAGACAGGCGTTTCCCGAGGACATATGATCTTCCTTACCACTGCCTCCCCCTAACCCCCACTGAAAAAACAATCTGTATAGGTAACTCTCTCCTTTCCTTGAAGTCTCAAGTGCAAAATTTTCAATAGGGCCCATCTTGACGTTCTATTTAAAATTACAACCACCACCCCCCACCCAACACTCCTCTCCCTAACTCTCCTTTTATGTTTTCCGTAGCACTTCTAACATACTCTATACATTATTTATTACATATATATTGTATACATATGTCTCACCTCAAGGAGAGGGCAAGGACCTTTTCCTGTTTTGTTTCACTAATCTATATCTAGCTCCAAGAACAGTCTCTATGGCACATAATTGGTGTGTGTAAATAATTGCCGAATGAATGATAAATGAATGATATCTGGCATGAGTGGGGGAAGGAAAAATGGAATCATTGGTCTCTGGACAGAACAATCTAAATTTGATATTCTCTGGGGGTGCCTGGGTGGCTCAGTTGGTTGAGTGCCTGACTTCGGCTCAGGTCATGATCTCAGGGTTTGTGGGTTCTAGCCCCATGTCGGGCTCTGTGCTGTCAGCTCGGAGCCTGGAGCCTGCTTCAGATTCTGTGTCCCCCTCTCTCTCCGCCCCACCCCCGCTTGTGCTCTGTCTCTCTCTGTCTTTCAAAATGAATAAACATTTAGAAAAAATCTAAATTTGACATTCTCTGATTCTTTTCCCCTCAAAAGTAAGCCTTCATGTAGTGCACAGAGTTCTGAATTCTTTAAAGAACATTTAAGCCTAAATGGGCATATGAGAAGAGAAGGGGAAAAAGACCATCATTGCCCCCTGGCTCAGTTTTTGTTTGCTTTCCATCAGGTAAGAGGAGGTGATTGCTAAGGCCCAGAGGATTCCTCTGGTGCCCAAATTTGTTCACTCTTTTCTGTTTAAGGGACCTCCTAAGCAGAGCAATGGATTAATGTGCCAAAGAGAAAACTGTTACCCTCTGTTTAATTTTACTTCCAACTATAGTAACCCGAACCCCAGGATTAAAAAACAAATTAATTAATTAATTTAATTAAAAATAAAAGGGTTCCAGTTGCATTCCCAGACAAACTGCCATGCTCTCTGAAACAAAGTGTTAAGATCTCTTTCCCGTGCCTTCCTTCCTGCCCAGTGGTACCTGAACAACTAACATTCACAGTATTCACTTTACTTCAATTTCACTCCCTATTGAGTGCCTACTGATTCCCAGGAGAGATTTAACTAGTTACCTGTCATGTGTGTGTAAATGATATTTAGATCTATTCTTGTAAGAAGGAGGAGGTGAGCCTTTGGAACCTTGCAGGGAGAGAGGTCTATACCTAGAAAGCGAGAGGCCCCAGAGATCAATTTAGGAAAGTGCTTCAATACTCACTGGATAAAGGCATACATTGGGTTCTTTCTATAAGCTAGACACTACGACTGTCCTTTCTTGTTCCTGCCCCTCCTTTCACCCTGTATGTGCTCTTCTTCTTCCTTGGCTGTAGGTACTTGCGGTGCATAAAACATTTACAGTAGTTCTTTTGGATAGCTTGAATTATAGAAAGAGAAGTCCTTCCAGTGATATGGCAATCAAGGAGGTCTGCTTCGTAAACCTTAAGGTTACTTCAATCTGGCCACTTTCAAAGAATCGCAGCATACTTTGAATTTGAAGAGAGATATATTTTAGGATCATATCTTTGGATATGCAACTAGTGGGAGTTCCAAAGAGGAGCACCCCACTGATGCTAAAAAAGGGGGAGAGAAGTTACATTTCACCAACTTAAGACATTTTCTAGGGCCAACCACATAGATGATTAAACCTAACTTTCCAGAAGTCATGACTCCATATTCTAATTTAGAAACTTGTAACCAGCATCTATGATATGGGGACCTCCTACTTCATATTTTCTTGAGCAATCATTTCATATTATTTTTATCTTTTTAGTTAAGTGGATTTGTTCAATGTATAAATATAATCCATTTTGTAAAGTGTTCAAAGTCATTTTGAGTAATTAAATTCGCAAATCAAGATAAAAAGTTCTTTTGTCTTACCTTGGATCACATGTTCAGGTTTAAGAAACTGTAATCCTGATTTCTGTAGAGGTTATTCAAGAAGTAGAATCCCACTGTTTGTGTAGGAATCCATCATTATACTGGTTCTAATCTGGTGCTTTTGATGATTGCCTTTTAGGATAATCAAAGGAAGTATTTCAGTCATTTGATGAACCTCATTTTTAATTTTTATTAAAATTAATAAATTTTATTAGGCCTTCTCTGAATTTCTTAAGCCTAGATGCATCATTATGATGAACTATAATATTAGCACATTCTCGTTTTGAGACCAATGTTCATAATACCAGGTAGAAAACAATGCCTAAAATCAAAAAGATGTAAGAACCCTTAAGGTTATCCTTCATATTGGCTGCCTGAAACTTGCATTTAATAGGCACTGAAATCAAGGAATGAGTAAGGAGTGAATAATGCAATCACTCTTTGAGTTAATAGGATTTTGTGACAATAGCTTGATGGAATAATTACATTCAGGACAGATTAAAATAAATGTCCCAAGGTGATGAAATGACACCCTTTAATTCTAGAAGTAGATATTGAGGGAAGTGGCAGATACCCTGACTTTAGGAATAAAATTCAGCAATTTTTCAAAATTCTGGTTATTTGTAATAACACTGGCTTATTCACACTGGCGTCCCAGAAATTAGGTAAGGATGCAATCTAATGGATTCTCTGTTGGTTCTTCATAGCCCTAATCTTCTCGTTGGTCCCATTATCGTTGCCAACTAGAACCTTAGTTATTTATTCTTCCTAAGTTTGGTGAACTCTCTGAAGACAACCTAATTTTCTATAACTCTGTTTTTTCCAGTCCAGTCTTTCCATTAAACATATTTTAGTCTCATGACCGGATGAGGATTTTTGTGTCAACAAATCACACAGGCACAATTCATTCCTTTGTCAGATCGTGTTTCCCTATTTCCAGATAGGAAAATGTGATCACTATACCCCCTAGGCTAGTTGTACACAACACAACTGAAGCAGAAAGTTTACAAAATTTTGGAAGAGGCTTATTCACACCCACACTTTCACATCATGCCTTAAGGGGCTTGAAGCATTATGTGATCACTTATTTCAAAGTGGATCAAAACGGATCAAAATGGCCGTATTCTGCCCTTAGTACTTTTTAGACCTTAACAAATTATGTGTTTTTCATTAGAGATCCAGTTTTCCTTAATAGGGAGCAAGCTAGCTGTTATTCTTTTATCTTTAGGTTAATTTACCATTATGAATGGCTCTGTGTCCAGCTTGTGTTTAGGAATAAATGTGAAGCATTAAACTCTTAAAAGGACTATGGGTATGAACAATGGAAAGACATGGGAGTGACACATGTCACCATTCAATCCTACGCTGTCCAATATACTAGCCACCAATCCATGTGGCTGTTAAGGACTCAATACTTGAAATGTGGCCAATCCACATTGAGAAATGCTGCAACTGTGAAATATATTCCGGATTTCAAAGATCGAGAATGAAAAAAAGAATATAAACTATCTCCTCCACAAGTTTTATATTGATTATATGCTAGAATGATAATATTTTGGGTATATCGGGCATTTAAGGTCTGGGACTACAATTAACTTTGCCTTTTCTTGTTCCTCAAAACAATGATATATTTGGTGCACTTTGGTGCTATTGCACTGATCTGTCTAACCTGTTCAAAATGAGGCAGACTTCTCTAGGCTGCGCTGAAACAAGACACCATTAGCTCTGCCAAAGGAATGGAATCATTAACATGTGGCTAATCCATGGTCTCTCACTGCTTGGGCTTTGTCAATTCAATTAGCTAATGGAGCCCTGGCTAAGAACAAGGTCCATATGGTTGTTTTCCCTTCAGTTAAGGGCAAAAATGTGTGGTCGGTTCTGCTAAACACTGAAGTACGTAGTTGTTATTGTGGTTACCCTTAATCGGGATGGGAAAATAATCTGAAAATCTGTAGTTGATTTTGTTAAAGGATCATGGGAAATATGACAAATTTAAAATGCCTTTATATGGGAATTTTCAGACCTTAGAATTTTCTATATACCTATTACACCTGGAATAATTCCCCAATTATTGTAAAGTAGCGATCTAAACCAACCTTTAAGGATAGAACGCTGTATCCCAAATTTAAGCTGTTTTCTGAGCATTCAAACATACCACCTGAATGGTAACAGCAACAAATGGCTTTTAAAAGCATGTAAGTGTGTTTCAAATGTCATCTAAAGAACACACAGATCTTTCTGCAGCTTTTTCCTTCCTCTCTTAAACTAGGTTTATAAAATTGCTTTTAACCCTCACCATGTTAGAATGAAAGAACTCATTAAGCTCATAAAGAACTCATAAAGCTCCCCCCGCCCCATTAGCAGCACTGAATTTGTTAATCTTTTTCCATTTATAATTCTTTTGGTTTTCTCCATATGTTGTCATTACGTATTTTTGGCTAAGACTTACTCTGAGCTATTCTTGCCACTCTCTTGGGCAACTAATGGAAGCTTTAGCAGTAGGCATACTACAGAATGGCATTTTTTCAGTCCAGTGATTTGGGACTAGTTCATGGCTGTGGAACACGTCGTGTTTAGGTTTTGCTGGCAACCACACTGGGTAAAGGGAAAGAGCCAGTAGGAGTGCAATGTTATGAGGCAATAGAGTGCGTGATTTCTACATACATTACACTGATGCTCTTTAGCTGTAAACTGCCCCAGTCTTTTATGCCCTTTAATTTGCTTATCTCTGGATACACACTGAGCCTCTTTCCATTTGCTGTTGAAAGCTGCGTGTCCAGGTTTGTTACCTCCAGGATCAGGAAGGCGGAATTTTTAATAAGTGACATTTGGAAGGAATTGCAAATAAACATGCTTAAGCGGGGGCCCGAGCAAAGCACGCTAATAACGTCAATTACTGAGAAGAAGGGAAGGCTGCCTAAAGCTTTCCCTTTGTTTTATTGAATGTGAAGAGTTAGCATAAAACAGCCATCCCAACTTATTGTCTGAGTGGGCACGGAGCGTAGCATGGGGGTAGAGTCACTGAGTTCTTTCATATAGCAAGTCAGTTCTCATGGCTCATCACGGGGGCACTTTTTAAAGCATGCCTAATGTTGCTTACATAGATGCCATTCTGGTTGGCATTCACTTCCTCTAGAAAAGCCAGCAAGATCCTTTCTCTGGGCCTAGAGACAATTTCTTAGTCATGAACATATGCTTTCAAACCAAATGGTAATTGCAATTCACGAACAGTGACTTTTTAATGAAGTGACATATTGGTTGCCCAGAGCCATGACTCCAATGACTCTGTCAGGTGAGCTTCTCCCTGCTTGTGTGGGTGTCCACAGTTTCCTCTGGTGGTACTCCTGACCTTGCTACCGTTAAGTTGTGAGCCTCAGTGCTTTTTGTAAATGTTTTGGTTTTTGTTTTACAATGGCATGGTGAGGGTTGGGGGGGGGGGGGAATGGTATTAGCATAGAAGAAAAAATACATATGTATGGCTATAGTCATATATTCTGATTCAATAAATACTTCTTGACTGTTTTCCCTTCTCAGAAATACAAAGTTGAAGTAGAGAGAGATTTTGTTCTCAAAGTGTTTCTAGCCCAGTATTCGTGATCAGGCAGGAACATACTCACCTCGCAAATCAGAAAGTGACACATTCCATGTGAATTTACAAAATAACTGTGACAGTAAATTCAGAAAAGAGGGAATTCTAAATGATGAAGCATGGATGGCTTTGTGGAGGAGGTGGCCTTATAGCTTTATCTTAAAAGACTGAATAGGCTTTGGACATTACAAAGGCATGGATGAAGGTGGGGGCAATAGAATCAAAAAGTAAATACAGTCAGATCCTGATGAGAACTCTGACACTTTTACCTGTTCACCCGACTACACTGAGTTAACAACATTGGATTCATCTTTATCCCTTGCTCTTTGCATGCTGCTGATCTAATTTCTGGAAACCCATCCTGTAAAGATAATATAGCAGAAAAAAGTCTGGGGCATGCGTGTGCACACGCACACAGGCGCACATGTACACACACACTTAATCATAAAATGTTCAGCATTTCTTATGACCAAATATGTTCCAGATCGTATAGCTCTTTGGTCTACGTGATCCATATCAGCATAAGTTTCTCCAAACCAGAGTATGCAGGACCCTCTATGTTTGAATATTCAGAGCCAGACCTCAGTCAAATATCATGTAGTCATTCAGGGAAAGTGGAGATGTGCCTTCAGGCAATGGCAGTGCTTCTCAGCAAGGGATGACTTTACCGAGGTTGATCACCTAGATCAAGCTTCATGGTCATTTCTCCTCAAAATAAAATACTTGCCTTAAAAGCTCTGGTTTGGGGAATAGATAATCTCAAATATACAGCAAAGAAAAAAAAGTCAGTAAATTTAATTTTGTTTTGATTATAGAGTTAAAGGGCATTGAATAAGTAGGAAACACTGATTATATCCCAAGCTGTCATACCTTAACTAAGTCAAAAGGAACTGAGAAACAGAAAACCACAAAATTTCACTAAGACCCATGAGAAACAATGGTGGCATTTATCTTATATCTGCTAGCAATCTTCAAGGAGAAGTATATTATTTATGAATAATTTTTCACCTTTTTTTTGAGGGATTAGGGTCCCCATTCAAGGATAGAATATTTCTGGGTATTTTCATCTGGTAATTTACACTCTACCTTTGAGTTTTTCTATTTTCTTAAAAGGCAAAAAAAACTGGGGGTAGAAAATAAAACAAGAGAAGGGAGTGTGGCGAGGAACTAAAGACATGTTAGCATTCCCTAGAATATTCAACATATTAGCCTGTTTTACCAATCCTGCTCATAATCATTAGCAGATGATCTATCTGCATAATCATATGCAGGTATCTAAGTGGATTGTATTTTTTTTCCAGTATGACCTTTCATATAAAAATGTCTATTGTGAATAGTTAGATGCATGAGGTCAATTAAGGGCAAAATCTCCAAAACTAAAAGGAAAACGTTCTTTCTTTAGGTTCATCGCAATAGTTTGAAGCGTTTCAGGGACTCGGTCAGCACAAGATGTCCTCATTTGGCATTTTACCATGAGAGTCCCCTGAGGATGATTTTTTGTTAGTGCCTGCAGCCCTTGTTCCCCGAACATATCATCAGTGCCACAGAGGTGATAAGGCAAGTGGGGCTATAACAGAGATAAGGGAGAGAGGAGGAACTAAGCTTCCAAAATCATGGCTTCCATGGGCTGAGTCCATATGGATTCTGACCTTGGGTTCGAAATTGTTATCTTCCAAGTTCCAACTGTCCAATGGGAAAAGTAGTGCACATGATACTGTTACACAGTGGACTGTAAATTAATTCAAAGTCACTAGGGCTCCAGAAGAAAGGGCAAGGAAAACAGGCAAGAAAAGAGCTCCAGCCAATGACATCTTTGGCCTTCTACCTCCCACAAGAACAAGTACCTGTCATTTCCTCCAGGAATCAAAGAAATCAGTAGAAAGGGCATTCTATATTGCAATGACTCGAAGTATGCTGCAGAGAGATATGGAGATATGTAGGCTGTGAGCCAGCTGGTGAGTGCCCTGAGAAAATCTTAACTTCTCCTATAGTTTGTGCTTGGCAAGTCCTCTGGAAAGATCTAGCTCACTCTCTCCATGTCAGTATACAGAAGAACCTTAGTGTGATCTATTTAAGAGTGATGTAAGCTGACTTTGTTATGAAAACAATGTAATTTTAACATTGAAATGACATCTGGTCTGTGTCACGGCTCTATCAGGATGAATGATAACAGTAGGGGGGAGAGACCTGCCTTTGCCAAATACGGCCACTGATGAGTAATGCTTTATGCGTCTCCTTGTTCCCCTGTTAAGACTGGAACTGAGAACAAGAGCCTAATGTAAGTCCTGTCAATTTCCAAGTGATCAATTACCAGGTAGAATCATCAACATGTATCAAAATGCACAAACTTTGAAGCTGAATTTTTGTAGTTGTGTTTTTCTAAATAAGGAGAGGAATTTTGAGGACATAGTTTCCTGGCAAGTAGTATAGGAGAATTTGCTCTGCTTGCTTCCAGAATCCTAATTCATATGGTCTGGGCAATACAAAGAAGGATTTGCACCTTGAACAATTTTGCGTAATCATTAAAGCCTTCCTTTGTCGTCTAATCATTATTCTGGAGTAGACTCCATCCATTGGAAAATAAATCCTACTGGCTGCCAGTGTTTAGATCACTTGTGGTACAGTACTGACAGGCTCTACTTATAATCCTTGTGGAGGCCTATTCTCTGTAGTCTGACTGTGATGCATTAAGAGGATCATGTGTTGGTCTAGAGGAGTCCTACTTCAGGAGATATGGCCCTGTACCCTAAGCCCCATCCTAAGCAAACCAGTGAGCCAACATTAATGCAGACAGGGGTCTCAGAGTGAGTGGTTTCCTTTTCCACCACAGCAAGCAGAGCTGTATAATGCATATTATATTATTTAATTCCTCTGTTTTCCAGGATTCCAAGCAGGCTTCATCACATACCTTCAATCTGATGACTGAAAAATATGGAAATATTTTTAACTCCACTTTGAAATGGGATCATGTTAATTTTGGGAGTCTTAAAACTGAACCATTTTCCATTATATTAGCAGCCAATTTCTGTATTTATTAAGTGCATTACTACAGAACTTAAAAAATAATGCCTTCCATTAGGAAACTTAATGAGCAATCATGTTATGAGACCTAAAACAGATCCTAGTTGAACCCCTTTTACATTTTTTCTTCAATTGGCTTTCCAGAGAGCTGTGCAGTGCCTCTACAAGCTCAAAGAACTGAGTGCCGAGAGATCCCTTCAACTCTGTATCCATAATGAAAAGGACTGACAATTGAGTTAATATGAATTTGTCACTATAATAAGGGCCCGAGCGCTCCACTTGAAAATCAGTCTAAACTTCAGGGTCATTAGTGGCTAAAAGAAGGAACCACCCAGTATTCTGCCAGTGTTATTTACATGCTTCCAAAGATTGCTTCTGGGAAAACTGGAGAGTATATCAGATATCAAGGTTTCTGATTTCAGATTCTCCTCACTTTCCATACCGCTGAGGAATTCATTTTTCATTGTGAGTTACATTCTGCATTTACAGTTTGAGTCAGTTTTACTAAATGCAGTCTGGTAAAAAAAAAAAAATCAATAAATAATTTTCTCATAGCAAATGAAATTAATAACACTTGAAATATTTTATAGAACTTGTAGAAGTTAGATATGTCACCAAGTGTTTGGGGACTTAAGAGATTATCCCTACATAAATATATAATACTGATATTTATTTATCATCTTTCTAGGCTAGGGAAATTCAAGTACCAGCTCAGATTGGTAGCATTTCCTGAAAGAATGTTCAGTCAGTAAGCTGGTGTGCATGTGACTGATGCTACATTTCAAACACAATTGTTTCCCAAGAAAAGGGTTGGTTTTTTTTGTTTTGTTTTGCTTTGGTTTTTGCTATCATTATCTTCTCTATCATTAACTCCTCCTGTATTTCTAATCTGTATGTTTTACCCATGTTTTCTTTGTACCTATATCTTTCATTTAAGCTATCACAAATTCATTTGAGAAGTTAACACACACAATGTTGTCAGTTGTTTAAGGTAGAAATAAATTTTAATTGCATAATTTCACCTTATGCTTTCACAGAGAAATAGACTCAAAGACCCTCAATATTTCCTTCTTCTCAAAGGCCTAACTAGAGCTGGCACGTCCTTCTAGAAGTTTGGACCTAACCTAAATTTTATGGTTCTGATGGGCACTCATGAGGGTCCTTCTGAACCTGACTTCTATTTGGCACTAGAGGCAAGTGAGAGAACTGAAGATACAGGAGAGAGGCATGCTTTTCCCCTGCTAAAGCCATCCCCAAGGAACATTCTTGGGCAGGCATTCTCTCCTGGAACTTTAGCAATGGATGCAGTTTTGAACCTCACAGATAACACCACTCTCTTGGTTCCACAGAGGTGGGGGAAAAAAAAAGATGTAGCCAGATGAGAAAATTTCCAAACAGGAAAGAGTCTTGGAGACAGTTTCACTCTCAATACTCAGTTCTCTTTTATTCAAAGAGCACTCAGTTTTGCTTGACCATCCTTGTTTACAAAAGAGTTTGAGAAATAGAAGTGAACCCAAAAGTATATCTACCAGAGGGCAAGGGTGCAAGCCAGAAGATGGTGTGGAAGAGAAGCCTCTTGCTAAGGAGGGAAAGCACCTCACCTTATCGAAACTGTCTGCTGAATTAAATGCATTTCCTGGGCTGTTTTATTCATAAAAGTCAATGTGTAGGTTAGGGAATAATTGATTGCCCAGAAATTGGCGAGTGCTTCCTAAGGAACATTTTTCTTTATGATGTCTTTGGCATTTGTGGTTTACTAGTTCCATTTCCAGCCTTAGCCACCACACCATAAAATTGTAGCTCCGTCCTGAGGCACCAGCTGTTACTTCTGCCAATAATCTCTGGGCTCAGAGACAATAGTGCAGTTACCGCGTGCATGGAAAGTGGATCCCTCAGTAAATGCTAAATTTATCAGGGAGGATATGACTGTTGAAGCACACTGAATATTATTTCATCTGGCCCCTAAATAGGAACTGGGGCAAATGACTGCGTGGAGTCGTGCCAGACCAAGTTGGTGCAATTCCACGATGATAAATGCCAGACTTCATTTTATTTGCAGCCACTGATGTATGTGATGTGTCCAGGGTCATTTCCATGAGCTCTTCTAAGGGGACAATTATACAGGTTGCAGAACAAATTGGTCTACCATAAAGAATACCCCCTCTGCAGAATGCTTTATAGACTTAGTAACTCAATGAGATAACAAATGGATTTTACTACTAATCTATGTACTGAGATTAGACTTGATAGAAAAATGGCCTGCTACATTACAGTGGGTAGAATCCACAAAGGCTGTGAAGAACCACCTTCTGCTTTCACCCTGAACAATAGCTAATGTCATATTTGATGAATCTAAGAAATTATGGAAAAGGATAAATTTCAGGAACTACTTAAATATGAGAACTGAGACAATATGAAAGATGGTTTTTTTAAAATTTATTTAATGTGTATTTATTTTTGAGAGAGACAGAGACAGAATGCAAGTGGGTTGGAGCAGAGAGAGAGGGAGGCACAGAATCTGAAGCAGGCTCCAGGCTCCAAGCTGTCAGCACAGAGCCTGATGCGGGGCTTGAACTCACAAGCTGTGAGATCATGACCTGAGCCGAAGTCGGACGCTCAACCGACAGAGCCACCCAGGCACCCCTGAAAGATGGGTTTATATAAAGGCTCTTCTCTTAATTATATTTGCTATTGAGCCTCTTAAGCTGGGGAGAGGTGCAGGGCGAGTAAAATATTTTCCTCATGACAATGAATGGATCATTGCTTTAGAATTCTTAGAGGAGATTTTTAACTCGAGAGAGCCCCCCACTCACCTTTCCCCTACACATCCAAAGATTCTGAGTCTATGGTAAGGACAAGAAATCTGTGTGTTTGTTTTTAAAAGCTCTGCAGGAAAGTTTAATGGTCAGCTGGATCTGAGGACCTGTTGGTCTAATGTTAGGTTCCTTCCATAAGCCTCAGGACCACACAAGTCTGCAGTCTGATTTCTCAACGTGGCACAAATCTTATTTTTACTAGGAATCCATGCTCTGGTCACTTCCTATGTGGAGAGTCGCCATTCACTATGACTACCCATACTATAGGCCATCTTGTTTACTTTCTCTTTTGTGTTAAAACCAATAAAAATAGGGCACAGGGGTGGCTCAGTTGGTTAAGCGTCTTACTCTTGATTTTGGCTCAGGTTATGATCTCACGGTTTGTGAGTTCAAGCCCCGCATTGGGCTCTGTGCTGGCAGCAGGGCCTGCTTGGGATTCTCTCTCCCCCTCTCCCTCTGCCCCTCTCCTGCTTGTGCTTTCTCTCTCTCTCAAATAAATAAATAAACTTAAATTTTTTTTAAAAAAAGGAAAAGAAAAACCAACAACAACATTACTAACTCAAAAATCTTTCCTATCTTCTTTTGAATCACTACACAAACCAGCTCTTTGGCTTTATTTCCAAAAGTCTCTCCTTGGCCCAAATCACGACCCCTCTTTTTTCTCTACAATTGTGGAGCTTCTGATGTTGACATGTGAGAGCCTCCCTGTTCAAATTAAAAGACATCCTACCCTGAGCTTCAATTTCTCACCTTCCGATGACTGTTGCCTTGGCGTGTGTGTGTGTGTGTGTGTGTGTGTGAGTGTGTGTGTGAGTGTGTGCATGCGTGCACGTGTCCTCTTTTTCACACTGTTACCAGAGATATTATAGTATCAGGTTCTATCTTCCTTGGCTTTTTTTTCCAAGGTCACTCCTTTGGAAAGAGTCTATCAACTCACATGAATGGCTTCAATTTCCATTTCAACATTCATGGCAAATATATAGAGAGTCTTCATCTAGACACTTCATCTTCACTGAAGTCCCATATTCCACACATAGCGTAATACATTTCCCATCATAGCTTAAATTAAATATGTCAAGATCAGAGTTTCTTATCTCCTCCGCACAAAATTCCTTAGCCTTCCATATTATTATGTCAGCTATCTCCTTGGAAAATAATATATATTTATATATATTATAGTTGTATTTATTTAAATACATTAAGTATATTAAATATTTAAATATATTATAATTGTACACAATCACAAGGAAAGATAGGACCATACAGAAGAGATTTTGGAGGAAGCAGGTAGAAAGAGCCCAAGGAAAGACATTGTGGTGGCTGCAATTTTTTTCTCCAAACTTTTTTTCGGCTTTATCCCTTTCCTGTAGTTCTCCACCACCCTGGACTGATCCCACCCAGCTTTCTTAGCCCCACCCCACCCTGACCTGAAGTAGGAGGGATTTTAGAAACCCTCCTAGCCTTCTGGACCTCAGCATCACAATAAGCTTGTTGATCACCAGATTCTGACCTGTTCTCCAGTTCCAATAGTCCAGTCTGTAATTTACCAAACACTGTGAAATTGCTACAAATTGTTCCAGGAACTCAAGAAAAACACACACAAACACAAACACACACACACACACACCAAAAAAACCCAATAAACTGCTAGGTTTCTGAAATCTATCTGAAAGTCAGGTTTGGTTTCCTATCTAGTTTCTGTCTTCCTGTCTTGACTTTAAGACTTTACCTCATCCTGATGAAGGCCCATCATTACTGCAATCATTTCCCTCGGAGGATTGGTACCTCTCAGGAGAACAGGGTTCTGCCACGTGATGCTGTATGCAGTGCTTTGCCTGACCTCTCGGTTTTGTTTTATCCTTAAGTCTACATCACTCAGCTCCATGCTTTCTTGCCCATCCCACACAGTGGTTTACCTAGCTTCCATCTACCATTTCCATTCTTTCTGGGTGCCATGTTCTTCTGCGTTGGAATGGGCCTCCTCCCTTTGGGTGGATTTGTACAGCTTCTGTCATTTCCAGCTCCCTGCTCTGGTCCAGTGGGCTAGATCTTGTTCCAGCCTCGTCGTCGTTCAGTCTGGTTCATCCCATTGTGATGAATCACGGCTGGCCCTTGGACATAACAGCAGTTGCTGCTGTTGAACTCTTGTTATCTCTTTTGCCTTTAACCGCTCACTGCTCTTGTCTGCCTAAACAAAGAAGAGCAAGGAGCAGATGTCATTCTATTCATGCCTTCAATCTTCTTACATCTCACTTACCTCCTATAGCAAATTGCTATTTCTCACCAGAGACCTCAAGACACTATTCTATTTTTTCTTTCTCTGTTTCTCTTTCTCTGCCATGTATGCGTGTGTGTGCGCACACGCATGCACGCGCACACACACGGCTTGCTAAGTAACCTAAGAATCAATCACTTTTCTGCTCACTCTATGAGAAGAATGATATTCTTTTTAACCTTTCCTACACCCCAACTTGTAAATTTCCATTTTATTACATCATTTTGGTTGCAGTTCTCTCACCAGTCCTCCTGCCAATACTGTATAAGATAATGTAATGTGATAGCAATTTTCCATGTAATTCATTAGCCTGAGACTTCAGTTTTTGATAGTTTCATTTAAAAACTCAGTGTGTACATCTAGATATTTTGTCAAAATGCTTGCCAAAACCACTCACACTTGATAAAACTAAAATGAAATATGTGCTCAGACCTGAATTGATGGCAGATAATTAGATTTTCTGTTCATGAAAATCAGGTCGGCTTTACAATCTGATGTTTTCTCCAGAAGAATTTGTATTTTACTACCTTCACCTGGCTTTAAGAAACTGATTGTTGCAAGAGAAAGGAGCTCAAAGAGACCATTTCATGGAATTTCAATTTGTTTTCTCTAACCCACAGACAAGTTTTCAGGAAGAAGCGGTTGCAGAAAAGAAATTAAAACATTAAAGCAATTTCTATTTCTTAAGCTTTGACAGATCGAGATTGGAGGCTGGGGGCCAAACAGTTTCTCAAAACATGCTGCTGGCGGGGTACCTGGCCAGCTATTCTGGCAGGGACATTAGGCTCTGCCCATCCGGGAGACGGCATTTTCTCCGTGGCTGCTTCCCTGCCCTCTCCTTCACTGTCTTTCTATTCTTCTACAACACAAGCTCTACTCAGTAACATCGATTGTCCTAAAGGTCAAAATTGATCATGACAACCCATAATCAAAGTGGCCCATTGGCTTTCTGTTACAAGATTGTGCCCACATGACTTAGCATTTCTCTTAACCCTAAACATTTCTCCTAAGCCCTCTTTCCTGGCTCACCTTCCATCAACCCTCTTGCACATACCTGAGCACAAAAACAGGAGCCCAACAGCACCTCACACTTTTCACATCTTTTCGTTTCTCTGTTATTTGCACCAAGTTGGTTTGTTTGCTTTCCTGTTTTTGTCTTTGAGCTTTAAATGTATTTCTGCCTGACAAACCTCTGCTCTTCCTTCAAGACCCAGCCCAGTTATTCCTGCCATTTTAAACTTCCCCACCCTTTGAGCTTTCTCTGCACAGAGCCCTTGTTTAATGAGTATCACGTAAGGGGGTAGGTGGTCTTCAGTTTGCATGTCTGTCACCCCTCTAAGCTGCGGATTCATATTCTTCTTTCTATCCCTGACACCTAACGCGGGCCTGATGCATAGGTGGATACTAGGTGAAGGTCTGTGGAATGACTGGACAGAATAACATGCTGTAGGAATCCAGAGTGTGCCTGATTACTTCATTTGGCCTTTTGTTGTGAGGTCCAAGTCGTGAGCTTGAATCACCTACACACTGTTCATTTTGCTCACTCTCATGGCCAAACCTACACTAAGAAACCTATCTTGTCATCTAAACAATATGTGGGCTGCTTTTTACCGAAAAATCTCCAAGACCTTGGTAAAGCAACACAAACTCAAGTACAAAAGTGTGACAGTGAGAATAGCTGTATCATCACAAATGTCTATGAAGCAAATACCTCGTGCCATCATTATGTCCACTGTCATAAGAAATGCACATGGCGTACCTAGTGGTATCCTGGCTCTTGGCAGCTGGGTTACGATTGAGTATGGATGGCTTAGACAGAAGATTTTACATTATTGGGGCTCTGAAGACCCAGAACTGTATTTTTATGGCTTCACTAACCTTTGCGTATCTGTATCAGGAAGCCTGACCTTGTGAAAGAAATTTAGCTAGAATTATGGAGAGGATTTTGGTCATTCTAGAAACTAAAAGATGATTTAATAGAAAAAGTTTTTAGGCCCTATGAATGTGACACCAAGACAGCAAGTTAATATAGATAAGAAAATCCATAAATAAACTTTTAAGCCTTTTCTGGTCTCATTTTTTTAGTACAAAATACTAAAAAATTATTATTTCTACTGAATTAGTAGCATTTATTCAGGATACATAAACCAGTCCATGAGATGAACTCTTATGTCTCCCTTGTTTCTTCATTTTATGAAATGAACCAGTTATTATAATATGAGTCAAATCCAATTCTACAAGATTAAAGTTAATAGAAGAGTTAAAATCCAATAGGATAGTATCATAATACATAGTTAATAAAGTATTAGTTCATGTTCTAGAAGTCAATTATATCCGCTACTATAATTTCTAAGTTTTAGTGATATAAACATAAAATATAACTCTGAAAGGAGATCCATGGATACGTGTCAGATATTACCGACTTTCTGTTTACAGAGTAAACTCTTATTTTACAAAATGAATATTGGAATATTAGGATTAACACACCATATATATTTTAGAGAGGAGCTGAGGAAGCTTTAATGGAAAGATGGTTGGAATCAAGAGACCAAAGCTTGGGGCGCCTGAGTGGCTCAGTCCGTTAAGCATCCGACGTCGGTTCAAGTCATGATCTCATGGTTCCAGAGTTTGAGCCCCACATCAGGGTCTGTGCTGACAGCCCAGACCCTGGAGTCTGCTTAGGATTCTATGTCTCCCTCTCTCTTCGCCTTTCCCCACTCATGCTCTGCTCTCTCTCTCAAAAGCAAATTAACATGAAAAAAAATTTAAGAGACCAAAGTTTGCTCAATTGTAAAATGAGAAGATTGAGTTAGATAGTAATAATAAAGCAGCAGCATTTGAAAATACTCTAAGTATGAAAGGTTCTCTCATATATGTTATTTCATTAGTTTTTCATGTCAGGTCTATGGGGTTCTTACTTTACATTTGATGAAATTGAAATTTGGAGAGGGAAAGTGGCTTGACCAAGGTCATGCTACTATAAGAGCTGTTACATTTATATATTTACAGCTATAAGCTACAAATCGGTCAATGCCAATGCCAATCTAGATATCGTATGTCCCCTTCGACCTACCAGATTCCCTGAACAAAAGTGTAGACTTTTTAGAGAATTTGTCAAATAGCACAAGTCATAACAATAATAACCTTTCCCTGTAAGAAGATTATGTCTGGGTCAAAAGCAAAAATAATAGTGAGGATTTGCTTTTTGTGTACTGTGTACATCATACAATCCATAACAAAATAAAAAATTTAAAAACATTTAAAAGCTGACTTACATATTTCCTCCTAAAATCAATGCACACTTTAAATGCATCTCATCAGAAGTCCTGTAATTAATCCAAGAATGGCTCACCAAGTACTTTCTCACTGTGTTTGGTCTAGTGGCTCAATTTTTTGTTAAACAATGGCTTTATTTGCATTATATAAACCTGTTCTGGTTCTGTAAAGTCTAACTGGGGACAACTCCCATTAAAAACATAAAACATAAAAGGGAAAAAGGCAAAACACATTTTCGGTACAAAGCCAATGAACTCTATTCTGGTTTTGGTTAATTTTGATTTTAAGCTTTAAACTGCTGGCATCCACAGGAGGCTAAATTGTCTTCTTGCTGATTTTCTCTTGCGATGATTACCTATAAAGTGCCTTGGGTCCCTTCTGTTAAGAATATGAGCTCCAAAAGAATAACTGTTTGGTGAAGTTTTAAACCAAGTAGAATACCTGAAAAAGATTTAAACATCCAAACAAGTGCTGTGCTGTAAAGTTCAGCGAGAGTCCACAGCCAGTGAATCACTGTGTTTTGCAGAGTGGAAAGCAGCAGCAGAAAGCGGGGGGCATACTGAGACCCTTGATATTTTGCTGGTAATAATTTTTGATTCATAGTTTATATCACTTTTAATGTTTACCTGGTCGTGATGAGACACTCAGGAAGTATTTCACCGTATAGAGGCACACTACCCGGAGCATTTATGGCTCCCTACATTGCTGCAAAGCTAATTCCTTCCAAAATTACTCTCTTTGAATTAGGAAATGGAGTCCCCATAAAATTCAGTCATAATCAGGGTGCCTGGGTGGCTCAGTCAGTTAAGCATCCAAATCTTGATTTCAGGCTCAGGTCATGATCTCACAGTCCTAGGCTCGAGCCCCACGTTAGACTCCGCACTGAGCGTGGATTCTCCCTGTCCCTCTGCCCCACCCCTGCTTGTGCTTTCTCTCTAAAAATAAATTTTAAAAAATTGAATTATATTCCTTAAGTGGAAAAAAATTACACATAATTATGGACCATTCTCATCTCAGTCCAAGTAGATCTTCAGGTTCCTTATCTAGTGGCTAATAGGGATATTCCATGACTCTGGGGGAAGAAGGAAGGAAGCAGAGAAAAATGCAAAGATAGACAACTGCTAAACATGATGCCCAGGAGACTTGGGATACAAATAAGACTATGGGTTCGTTTTGATTTATTCTTTAGTGTTTCTGTGGATGTTTCAGACTGTTTTCATGTCAGACTCACTAGGTCACACTCTACACAGTCATCCTTACTACAGGAAGTCCATGTCTCCATTGGATGGGCCCTTTAATTTATAAAGCATTTATCAGGATGACAATGATTTAAAAAGGCAGAAAGTTAACAAAAGCAGTCATTTCCTTTTGTTATCGGCATCAGTTTTTAGTTCATTAAAAAGAGAGGAGGGAAGGAAAGGTTTTCTACAAAGAGTGGTGAATTGGATTCCAGCAGCACGAGAGAAGAAAAACACTAGGATGATAGCAGAATAGATAAATACCAGATGTGGACTCAAACTCTGGAGATGAGTTTTAATCCTGACTCTGGCATCCTCTACTTTTGCGGTGTTGGCCAATGTCAGTGAGTCTCAGTTTGCTCACCTGTATAATGAGAGGTGAAGAGGGAGATTTCTGTGGTGGAGCATTGGGAGATTATGCTTCTAGACTGGAGGGTAGGGTGTTGGTGAAGGCAAGGACTGAATTTGAGTAGAAAATGACTAATACTATTCTGATGACAACGGGAGTGGGTGATAAGGAGAAGGGCATAACCATGAGTATTTGCAAGTGATTTAGCATGAGGAATTATTTGTTAAGAAATGAACAGGAGCTTAGTGAGGTAGCCAGAATGGCCTTCTAGGGAAACAACATTGACAGATGATTCCTGAAAAAATTTTCCAACAAAACTAGCCAGAAGATTAGTAATGACTGAGAAGAGAATTTCCCCTTTTAAAAATTGATGTATGAATTTTCTACATGGCAGAATCCAGACAAGAATTTCAAAAAGGGCCAATAGAAAATGGAGCTGAGGAAGGTTACCACCTGTGGTAGGAGTCCAGAGTGGGACCCAAGCATGTAAAGAAGATTACAAGAAATAAACATTCATCCTTAACAGAACTGATCCCAAGTAATGCATCCATAGGAAAACATAAAAAGTTCATAATATTTTTGGCTTGTTTTATTTATTTCCCCCTATAAAATATAGATCAGTCTAGACAGATAGGGACAGTAGAGAGAAAAACAATGGCCCACAATCCATTCATAAAGAGTTAATTACATTATTGTAAAGACATTTCATGGAATATCTTATGCCATTCAAAAGAAAAGTTTTAAAAAATTTTATGCCATGGGAAATGTTCAAAATGTTGAACATTAAGTGAAAAATCATGATACCAATTTTTATTTACACACACACACACTATATATATATGTGTGTGTATATATAGTCCGAATTGTGTAGCTGTATATTTTAAAAGCTAAAAGTAAACATTTTTAAATGTTAAATAGTTATCTCTAGTGGTGAGCTTATGGGTGATTTTCATTTTTCTTAATTTCTGCATTTGTCAAATTCTCAACAACGAGTATTACCTTGATGGGCAGGAAAAACAATTTAAGAGAAAGAACACAGAATAACTGAAAGTAATTCATATTATTTTAATTGTATTTAGTGGAAAAGAACCCATGAAATACAGACTAGCTGATATTTCACATGAAGATGGACAGAATTCTGTTCCGAATCAAGTTTTTTTTCTATATTACCAGAGAAAGCAGAAGCCAAAGATAGACACTGAAAATCTGATTTAAAAGAAAAAGGGTTGTATTATCGATTTCTACTAACCTATCAGTTTTCTACTACTAACCTATCTATTTCTACTAAGCTTGATGTCAGTAAATAAGCCTTACTGAAATACTTTAGTTCCTAGTCTGTCTTCTCCTTGGTTTCCATAATAATAATTTCGACAACCATCATTTGTTGATTGCTTACTATTCTGTTTTTGTATATAATCCTCTCAACAACCTTATGACATAGATATAATTATTCCATTTTTATAGACAAGAAGACAAACATATAGATTAAGTCACTTGCAGGAGTTATAGACAGTTCATTCCCAAAAGTCCCAGTTCTTAACTTGACATAATATTGATCATGGTCATAATAGGAATAGCTAATATTCCTATTCCTATAATGCCTGTGTTAAGGCTCTGTGTTAAGCATTTTGTATGTATTATCACAATGACTGTTTGCAGCAATCAGATGAGATAAATACCATCATTATAACCACTTTCCAGAGCAGGCACTTGAGCCTTAGAAAGAATAAGTAACTCACACGGGTGCAGCTAATAAATGACAGAAGGAGAAGTTTGCAACCTGATTCCCTTTCCTAAGAAAGCATTTTAGAAGGTCATTTTTTTGCACCCCTATTGTGGAGTCACTCAGAGCCATGGTCACAGTCACAGTGTCCTGATTAGCCTTAATAATTATGTTATTTATGGAAATAAATGAACATTGAAATAGTTTAACAGACTTCCTGGAGAGCTTCTTACATGACACCTCCAGTAGAAACAAACCAGAGCCCCACCTGCATTTCTCACATTATACCCCATGGGGTGAGTAGTCAATAAATATTATTATTTATTGTTTTATTTTTTGTAAATCAATAAGCCCCCATTGTGAGATGCAAAACGAAAGTCCAAACATCTTTGTAGAATATGTAGTATGAACACATAAGGATTGATTGCTTAATCTAATGTAAAATAGCAATAAAATATTAGACATGCAATAGAAATGCAAAGTACAAAACTCAGCAACAATTCACTCATTATTGATTATTGGCTCTGTTCAAGAAAACATCTGGCATCTTGTCTTTTAGAATATTTTGTATGAACGCATGCAGAGAGACTGATTTGCCATTGATTATTTTGTGGCCATGGAGAAAGGATGGGAAGGAAGAAAAAGAGAGAAAGCATGTAAATAAAAAAATGTAAGAAAGCCCAGCTTTATTTCATGATGTTCTATTTTTAAAGCTGGACTCTTTGGGATAGAGATGCTTTCAGCATACACTAGCTGCTGTTCTGTAACATTCTAGGAGTGAAATCCTTCCACTGTTTTCCAGGGAAACTCTACATTGAACAAAGAATCTTGACAGAGGAAGAAAGTCCAAAGGCAGAAATAATCTCTGGAGAGAGATTCAGTAATAACCCAGCAATGTTTGAAATGTCCAATATGAAGAGAGCTTTTGAAAAGGATGGGAACTCAAAAGTTTTGTTGCAATTCACCAGCATCAATTTCACTTAATTCCAAATTCTTATTAAGGGCAGTGGCCTTTTATAAAAAAAAAATTATAAATTGAGGACTTGACAGAAGTTTCAAAAATGGAACCAAAGATATTTATGTGTTATGTGTTATCCTTGATGCCACAAAGTATTGAACATTATCCTCAACTTTGAGGGATTTGTCAAAACAACATTTTCTACAGAATTTGGCCTTTCCCATTCCCTGTATGGAGTACAGCAAAGATCTCAGACTGTGGACACTTAAGCTGTCCTGACAAGTTAAGGGAGCAGTTTCAAGATGCTGAGAACCCTCCATCATTTGGTTAAAAGTCTCTCTCTCATGGAACTTGCGCAACGCCAATAATTTTAAACGGTCTTTAAACATCTAGACAAAGATCTGTTTTCATGTATTTCAACATGATGTCCAATGCTTGATCCACTTTATTTTTCACTATACTGACCAACTGTCAGCATGTACATTTAGGTAACAAACCCAGGATCTTTATGACTTTACCCTCCTTAAGACTGAAGTTTATCGACTGTACAGCAAGGAGGCAATGGTAAGGTATAGATTTTATATATCACAAAATTATGGTCACTTTAACACATTGATACCATTTTCTCTTCAAAACTTTACTCATGTGGTTTTCACACTAGCCTGCTATAATAGAATAGAACCCTGGGGAATACTAGAATTCTTAGCATATTATTTATTAGAGCAATAATTCTAGGGTCCCGGCAATGTTTCTTTCAAGCGGTCAACCAGCACTGGACAGGAAGGGAGCTCACAGGCTTTTCTTTAGAGACTAAAGCTGACCTTGCTGAAAGGAGAAAGATCAAAAATGAATTACTTTTGTTCCTATTTTGCATTTGGAAAAAATAAATTTGTTGCCTTTCAGTTACAAAAGTGAGCAGAAAAAAATAAAATAGGGTAAGCCGCCATTGGAAAACCCCTGATCCAGTGCTCTGTAAAATTCTGTGGGTATCCCAAGAGAATAGCAGGATTTTAGCTGGCCCTGCCTCTTGCCTTGCTTGAAGCAATCATTTCAATTACCACTTGATAATGTAGAGATCAGGGCATGGATGACAAGCCTCCCGAAAAACTCCCTTCATTTAGCTACTTTAGCAACTCTCAACCTCAGAGTCTATTTAAGTGCCAGAATAGTACTATCCCTGTTTGTCAACCTCTCTCTTCAGAGCAGGAGCTCTGGAAAAGCATGATTTCAGTCCCCTCCGTGTAACTAGCTGATGTAAAAGGGGACCTAGCAGAGCTGGGACTGGGAAGCTGAACACTACTAGCCTTTATGCCACTTGCTTCTCTGATTTCAGGGTTCTGTACTAGGTAGGCCATTATATAGGATGTGATCCCAAGCTACACAGGAGAGTGAATTTGAGGGTATGGCCCATGACTCCATCAAATATTTCCTGACCCCCACCTCCACCATCTGCCAACTGCCTTTTTTTTTAATTTTAACGTTTATTCATTATTGAGAGACAGAGAGTGAGCATGAGTAGGGGAGGGGCAGAGAGAGGAGGAGACAGAATCTGAAGCAGGCTCCAGGCTCTGAGCTGTCAGCACAGAGCCCGACGTGGGGCTAGAACTCACAAACCGTGAGATCATGACCTGAGCTGAAGTCAGACGCTTAACTGACTGAGCCACCTAGGCGCCCCGCCAACTGCCCACTTTGAGGTGACTAGGTAAACAGGCAAGTAAGAACTACAGAGTAAGCCACTCCTTTTCAACTAATAATAACAACTGTTCATAACATTTTAGAGTCCTTTGCAAAATTATTTTGCATGCATTGTGTTATTTCATCTTTGTGACTACCTGTGAAGTTGTATTATCTACAGTTGATGACTGATGACACCCCCTATTTGATCATCACGACACTGTGAATATCAGTCACTGTGCAGTGAGCTTTATTTTCCCCATTTGATAGATGGTAACATTGATGTTTAGAAGGGTGCCAGAACTGGTCCAAATACCTTGGCTAGAAAGTGGCCGAATCAAGATACTAATGAACTTGTGTAATCCACATCCCAGTCTGATGCTCTCGACCTGTCAACAAAGGAAACAACAGATTGAGTCATGGCCTGGCCCCTCCTTTATGACCCATCTTAGCATGGAAACTTGAGCAAATTCCCAAGTAGATCTATACCCAGAGTTTCTCCTAATCTAAAGATGATGGGAAAACATTATTAGAAATAATATGAATAGCAGCGTGTTTTACCCTATTTGGAATGTTAATTAGGGGAGTGGATTTGGGTCACTTACGGAAAATGTGGAGAATATATGCGTGAGTCTTCTCTGACTGCCCCTTTCTGTTACTCCAAATCCCCAACTAACTCATCAAATCAATTTTTGAAGGAAAAAACAAACAAACAAAGCTTAAAATGGGCCAGGAATTTAAACCAAGCATACAAAGGCAATCCATAGCAAGCTCATATTTCCTTGTAGGCAGAGAGAAATCAATGTCAACAACAGTGCTGGATAATGCCTGAGGTGATACGTAGAGAGCTGTGGACTCAGCAAGGGGCAGCAGCATGACCTATGATTACGGTCCTTTCCTTTTCTTTTTAAATAAATGCCATGAGGGAAATGCCACTTCTGACATTTCATAATATTTTGTACTTTGGGGAAAAGAAACCAGCCAAGGAAGCTAGGCCTGAGGTAAGAGCCACCAGAAATGCTTAGCATGTCAAAGTACAACATCAATAACCCTTGATCCTGGAGGGCAGGATTCTGTGGGGAAACCTGGGGAAAGGGATGGATTGAGGGCCTATGGTGCTGACAGACTGAGAAATGGTGCTTAGCTTTGGGGCACATGGCCCTCCTGTCTCTGGCATGCAGCACTCCAATTTTCTGTTTAGCAGGACCAGCAAAATTTGAAACTCCGTACCAGAAAGCCTCAACATCCTCACAGCATTTTCTCACCCAAGACACAGTTCTTTCTAAAGACTAGGATTTACCCTGAAGCTTGTTTTAAAAAAATAATAACAGCTTTATGAAGACACAATTCACATGTCATACGTTCACTTATTTAAAATATGTGATTCAATGAGGTTTAGTGTATTTTTGGAATTGTGTAACCATTGCTACAATCAATTGTAGAACGTTTTTATCACCCCCAAATGAAAACCCATTCCCATGAATAGTCACCATCCAATTACTGACAACCCCCTCCCCCCCACCCGCCAAACCTCAGCCCTAGGCAGCCACTAATCTACTTTCTGCCCCTATGGATTTGCCTGTTCTGGACTTTTCATATAAATGAATCATACCATATATGAACTTCTGTGTCTGGCTTCTTTCATTCAGCATAATGTTTCCATGGTTCAGCCATTGTTGAAGTGTAGGGGAGGAAAGATAATTTTTCCTCTACCTTTTAGAGTTCTTGGCTGAGACCATGGACTAGAAGAAAGATAAATAAGAGAAATAAAACTTACTAACATGTCTGCTTCATGTCTACATGAGAGATACCCAGGGAACAATTAGTTTTTCCCTAAGGTAGCTTAAATGCGCGCTTACATACCATCTTAGTAGAGGAAGAGGTGGGGAATGTAGACCTCTGAGAAGCAAGCAGATGATTTTTAGGAAAGATGATTAGACCCTTAGAAGAACAGATGGGAAGTATGACAGTTTATGACAAAGTTTGTCAGGATGTGACATCCACTTGTACTCTTGTCTCCTGTGGTAATGGCTGATGACACTCGCAGGGAGGGAATCTGTGACAGTCAAGCTCCTTTTAGAGTATCTGTCTTTAGGCAGATGGCAGGGGGTGCGGTTCAGAGAAAGGCTGTGCCTGCATTTGCTGTTTTTCGAGTGCCTATTACTCAAAATTATCAGCATACCAACGTGACATGTTCTGCCATCCTTCAGTTAGTGTGTGTCAGAATTTCATTTCTTTTTCTTGTTGAGTAATACTCCATTGTGTAGACAGACCACATTATGTTTATTCGCTCATTAGTTGATGGATAATTAGGTTGTTTCCACCTTGGGGCTTTCATGAATAATCTTGCTGTGAAGACCTACAAGTGGAATCGCTGGGTCATACGGTCACTCTGTTTTTTAATTTTGGAGGAATTGCTAGGTCTTTTCTGCAGCATTTTGCATTCCTGCCAGCAGTGTAAGAGAGTTCTAACCCCTCTACATTCTCTACAACACTTGTCATTATCTGTGTGTTTGCTTCCAGCCATCTTAGTGGGTTTGAATTGGTATCCCATTGCTGTTTTCATTGGCATTTCCCCCACTAACTAATGATGTTGAGCATCTCTTCACATACTTATTGTGCATTTGTTGATCTTCTTTGGAGAAATGTCTATTCAGATCCTTTGCCCATTTTCCAGTTGGCTTGTCCTTTTGAGTAATAGTCTATACCAAAGCTTTTAACATTAAATTTCAAATTTGCCTCACCTGATGACATCACTCTGTGGTCGGAGAAGTTGCCAGATCTTTTCCCTTCAGATGTAATCAATCCTGGGTCACTTCTTTCTTGAGTCTAAGTATGGTAGCCCTAATGTGGAAAGTTTTCAGTTCCACCAACATGCCTTTCACTGACATGGCTCAGAAGCTGAGAGTGGGGTTATGAGGCATTACTATCTTCTGTGGCAACTGAAATCCTTATTTTTCCTACTCTCCCAGTAGAACTTCCATTGTGTAAAAGCCTATCACCAGAGTTCCTATAACTTGGTTGGGAAGGAAATAACTCTGTATGAGTGTAAACCCTGCTGCCTGAATGCTCAAGGTGTTTTCTCACCTATACTATTAGGGTGGCCTGAGGAGACCAGCATTTCCTCAGAGGAGAAAAGAGCAATTTAAATAGTCTATATAATCCACTTTAGTGAAGGACAAAGCAAAATGTTTCTCCCATGTTTCAGTCTAGATTGCTAATTAGACCTGAAATTTAGTTTTGACTCTGACTTTCTCACAATTGTATCTATTCTTTAATACATTCTTTTAAACATCAGGCATACAGTCTTGCTCCCCATTAGCCAGTTGCCAGCCCCTACTGCATATTGGAATCACCTGGAAAACTTTTAAAAACTGTATTCTTGCTGGGGCCCCACAACCAGAGTGTTTGATTTCACTGCTTTCGAGTGAGCCGAGCCCCCCACTTAAAGTTTGCAAAGCTCCACATGTGATTCTAATATGCAGACAGAACCGAAACACAAGCCCAGCTATTACCAGCCTCTTAATTTGTCATCTGACTTAATAAAAGAACGCATTGTCCTCTCTAGGTCCGTGATTCTCAAACTTTAACATGCATAGTGTCATCTGGGTATCTTGTTAATACACAGATCTGATTTGGTGGGCCTGGGGGGTAGGCCTGAGATTCTGAAGTTCTAACAAGCCCCCCACCTCTCCCTATGAGGCTGAGGCTACTGATCGGTGGCTCAAAGTTCTCAGAATTGGTGAGTCCCTACATATTCATGGCACTTTTCGATTACTTCTAATAGGACCTCTCTCTCCTCAGGGATTCCACTTTTTAGAACAGCCATCATAAAATATATGTGTTGCTCTCCTTTTAAAAATAGAATTGAAATTCTACTATTGCTAATCTAGGCAATCCTTAACAAAAAGATAAAACAATAAACCTCTATATTAATTTAAAATAATGATCCAGATCCTTTAAAGTGGTCATAAAAATACTGCACAGCTGAATGAATAAGGAACTTTGTGCGTCATATAATTGAAGGTATTGGTCTTTGAAGCCAGTCATAGGAGTCTCACTTTGTGACCTTGGAAGTTTCTTAACTTCTCTGAGTCATTGTTTCCTCTGTGAATGTTAAGCAGCAGAAGTTACTTCTAGGGCTGTTATGAAGACAGGTGAATTAAGAAATGTAAAGTGCTCATAGGTTCACTGACTTCTCAGTAGGCCTAAAGAGAGTTTAGGGTTTTTTTTTAAATAAATGTTAAAATAGCCATTGCAGTATCCAAATATGTGAAATACTCACTAAAATCTTTTACATGGGGATTTAAAAGTAGAGTCTCTTCTCTTTAACCTCCCAAACTCATCTTTTTCTCACTTCTCTTAACATCAAGAACAGTCTTGAGAAAAACCACAGAAGGGCAAATTGAGGTTGACATAGAAAAAGAGGCCCTGATGCTACTTTGACTTACTGATGAGATATCAGAATATATTTTACAGAGATTTTCTTCTTCCTCTTTTTTTTTTTTTTTTTTTTTTTTACCTCTGCTACAAAAGCCACCTCTTTCTTTCCTTTCCCACCATCTGCCTGAGTCACCACCAGATATACAAACTCCTTGGCCGAATGTTATAAGGTGTTTGGGTCTTTTGAGACCCATCAGATACCAGAGAGACTGAGAAGTCAAAATAGTTGTTGGTTTATTATCAGAGAAAAAGCACTACAAAGAAATCAAAAGGAATAGCCCGTATTTTTCTACTAAACAAATTGATCTTCCTTAAAATCTTTTCCCCCCTAGAAATGGAACCAAGGTGTATTACTATAAAAATTTTGGCCATATTGAGAAATCATCTAATGTTATCATAAGATCTGTAACTACTTTGCTAGTTTCCAGAAAACATCTTTTTTATAGTACACTCAACAACTTTAGAGAGATGTTTTAAAAAAATCAAGTGAAAAGTTCTCATTACCTTCTCCATAATTATGGTAGATGAAAATTGCACGATATCAGCTTTTCTATTTGTTCCTTATCAGGGCAATCAGAGTACAAGAGTTGTCATTGGTTGAAGGGCTATGTCTACCTGAGTCTTCCAGTCTTGTTTTGGTTAACCTTTCAGTCTAAAGAAATAAAACTTGACTTGACTGCTACCTGTCGGTAAAGAGAACAAAAGGACAGCCAACAGGAATCTGTGTTCTCAGGGAGAGGGAGTCCCTGTTATAA
The DNA here is from genome assembly GCF_022837055.1 of Prionailurus viverrinus. Lineage (NCBI taxonomy): Eukaryota > Metazoa > Chordata > Mammalia > Carnivora > Felidae > Prionailurus > Prionailurus viverrinus. The sequence goes on from NC_062563.1 coordinate 108,216,351, forward strand.
AGCAAAAGCCCTTTGAATATGGGATTGGTGTGGCAACGGGGGGTGGGGGTGGGGTGCAAATGGGAGGGCCTTTAATCTTTTCAGTCCTTGAGATTCTATATCCACTGCAAAATTATGAGGAACAGAGGTGTGCTTCTGCTGATTATCAAACTAGAATAACTGGAGTCCTTACCAAATCCACCCCATCTCATGTAACTTCCCCTGTGATGGAAGAAGTGGCATTAGGCTCTGAAAAGTGAGCAAAGGACAGCCTAAGGATAAGTTCCCTTAAAAATTACATTGGTTAGGGGGTGCCTGGGTGGCTCAATCAGTTAAGCTTCTGGCTCTTGATTTCAGCTCAGGTCATGATCTCATGGTCCTGAGATCGAGCCCCAAGTCAGACTCTGGGCTGGGCTCTGTGCTGAGTATGAAGCCTGGTTAAGATTCTCCCTCTCCTTCTGCCCCTCCTCTGCTCGTGCTCACTCTCACTTTCTCTCTCAAATTATGTTAGTCATTTTCACCTTTGCTACCTTTGCTAGGGGGAGAAGTGAAAGGTGAACATTAGCAATCTCTTCTGATTTTTGCCTCTCTTGATTTCAAGGGCTAATTCATAAGGATTAACTTTATCCTGCCTCTTTAAATGGACTGAAATGTCCTTCAATAATCAAGTTGCCTATTAATAGTTTTACTATGCAAGAGCACCAAAATCAATTTATAATTTAATGGTTCCTCCTGTCAGGGATACTATTGATGGTATTATTAATGATTTTGAAATAATATGCCATTATGCAAATCCCATCTATTTTAGGTGTCTTTGCCAGGCACCTACAGAGGTACTGTTTTCTTTTTCTTCATCTTTGATTTTCCAGTCTTACAGTTATCAAATCCTGAAACATTTTCTAAGGATTATGGACCTAGTAAATATTGATAATCTAAAGGTAAACTTTCAGTGCTTATTGTATTATACAAATTGTGTGGGATTTTATATTTCTCATACTCCAGAGTATAGAAAATAAAGCTGCTACAACAATAGAGGATTAAATTCACAAAGGATATGAAACAATGTTATTTGGTTACTTCCATTCATTTGTGAATGAGTGATCATGTTGCTTTTTGGGAAGAAAACCTGTAGTTTTTTCTTAACAGACTTACCCGGTTAGCCAGGCTACTCCAGTTGTCTCTATGGTGCTCTATTTATGCAAATCAAAAAAACGTGGGATTACACATAGGATGGGTTGGGACTGCAAGATGCAGAAAGAGAAGTCAAATGTTTTTAGGTAATATAAGCAAGAGCATTGCAACATAACATTCAGCTTAAAGTAGCTGAACTACATTAAGCTACATTCATTCAACTTCATGAAGCTGCCTTGATAAGGCATGTTAGACCATCAAGTCCAGAAGATGGTGGCAGGGCCCTTCTAATGCCCATCAGCACTTTGCCACACTTGGTCTTACGGGTGATTTCTTTGGTGGAATTGTACAACTGCAGTTTATGACTATAAGGCAGGAAGATGGAAATTAATACCCCAAATGCATAAATTCAATGACAAAGAGGATAGACATTTGGCAGGTTTTGCAAAATAAACTTGATTTCACTGATAACATCAAATTCAGTTCTGAAATAAAGAGTTCATGTATCATCATGGCTTACATCTCTTGTGCTCTCTCTAATAGTTTTTAACTTTTGTAGATTGAGGAATGATCAGATATCTTAATATAGTCAGGGCAGGCTGATTTTATTATATATTTACACACTCTCTCACTCTCTAAGTAAATGGGTCACTTCCAGAAAACAATTCTAGAAGGTAGACAGGAACTGTTCACTGTATACACGTAGTTGGACTTCATCACATTGTTGGTAGTTTTGTAAATGCCTAACTACTCTTTAAAAATGATTTAAAAAATAAATAATAAATAAAAATAAAAATAATTATTGTTTTAGTCATTTACAGATGTTCACCTGGCCTTAGTATTTCAGTCTTTGAGAACACAGCTGAGATAGAAAAGGCCCTGTTATGAACCCCAATTCCTCAGTAATGAGAAATAAGATATGAGCATCATTCAGGGATGTTCTTTAGCTGAGGAACAGAGAGCCGGTTATGGGGCTCCAAAGGACCAGACGCAATCATTTGATCTCATTTCCACAACGTTAACCCCAGAAAGTAAGACTAAAGCATTTAGCATTAGGAACTAGGATTTTCAGAAAATTAAAAGCAACTTCTACCTTTATTTAATACTAGGAAAGAACACTGAAGCTCCTTGTCATACATAGGTCTAAATGAAACTTTGATCAATAACTAGAAGAAAAAAAAAAGATTATAAACAAAATTTGTTCCAGAAGATCTAGAAAACTCCAAACTAAATAACATCCATGACGTTAAAACTGTGTCTATGTAAATTCATTGTTTCAAAAACTTTAGTCAGAAATGTTCTTGGCCAATGTTACTGGAAAAAAATTTTTTTTCAAGGACAAACAAGTGTTTAGGGGGCTCTGAGTAAGTTGCAATATAGGAAGTGATTAAGCCCTTATTAATTAGAAGGTAACATTAGATTTCTTTTCACAGTCATCAGGCTTATGGGAAATTGATATTTGCATAATATTTGCATTTGTCCTACTGTCTGTCAGTCACTCTCAACCAGAGGACCCTAAGGCTACAAGTGCTAATGGATGGATTACAGGAAGAATTCTTAACTAAATGCCTTGGTGTATTGCTAGAGTTGGAAATAGTATAAATGGTATATTTTGTAAGAGTTGAAATTCAACTTTGGAGGGATGAAAATAACTATAACATCATGGTTCCCCATCCCCCACCTTCCAAAACAGCTATTGCGAGGCCTCAGCTTTCTTCTTTAGAAAGACAAATAAAACATGAACACCTTCCCCTTGAGATCTAGGTGGAAAATCTGACTAACTTGAAGAAGAGTCTGATTCTAGGACATTGGGTGGGGTAACATAAAAGTGTTTGATTTTATTTTGTGATGGTCTTATACATTTATTACTTTAATAAAACTTTATGATAAAAATATTATGTTTGGAAATACAGTAAAGCAGAATGAAGGTAAAAAAATTAAAAAATGACCCATAAGCCAGTCACTCACAGATAACCTCTGTTGATATTTTGATGTGATTTACCTATTTGTTCTAAAGGATTGATTTCCGGGGCACAGCTCAGACAATCCTACGATTAAGGCATTTACTAAGTAAATTTTTTTTTTCTTATTATTTTGATCTGTGTTCTTCTGGTTTTCCTCCTCATGATGATGATGATAAACCTATTAGTCCTGAGTGCTACGTGTTGCCTAAAATCATTCCATGGCCTTGGGCAGGGGAGCTATGCGTTGGGTGACCTCTATAATCTTACAGACCTACCCCACACCCATTCTGGAAGAACAAAGTCACAGTACGGAAGGTTCTCTGGAAGTACAGAAGTTTGTCTGGAAGTGCAGCTCGTTAACCTTGCTTTCCTCTTCTCTATGTTCCTTCTCTTTCCCTTGTTCGTCAATTTCTACTCTTCTCTGTTTCAGCAAAACAATATCAGTCAAGGTAATTGATGATGAGGAGTATGAGAAAAACAAGACCTTCTTCCTTGAGATTGGAGAGCCCCGCCTGGTGGAGATGAGTGAGAAGAAAGGTGGGGGAGCTGCTCCAGGGCTGAGCCCAACAGCTTCTTGCTGGCCTGTGCCACCCCTGGATGCCTGCACTCTTCAGACGTGACTCACAACACACACATCCCTCCACCTATGTAACAGGGCATAGATCTCACCCCCGGGGGCCACAGCGGTCCCAACCTGTAGCTCCATCAGCCAATTCTGGCCACTCTGCATGCTGCAGGGCTGAGAAACGAATGTTCAGTGCAGTCAATCAGGCCTTCATTTCTGGGAAAGATGGTGCTAATGTTTGCCAGGCCAAAACAAAGCCAACTTTCTGATCTCTCTTCCTAATTTGGGGTACTTCCTGACAGCTAAGTGAAACAGGAAGAAATGGTGTAAGTGGTAAATTGGAAGAAAACGTCACCGGGGCCAGCTGGGAGTAGCCGTGATGCCCTTTTACATACTTCTGGAGGTCCATGTGTTGCCAGTTCAACCTTCATAACATCACAGTAACATGCAGCTTGGTGAACACCTAGCATGAGCGTGTGACGCCAACCATTTGTTTTGCCTTTGTCTTGTGTTCCCACAGGAAGATCATTACCATTAGAATATTTGACCGTGAGGAATATGAGAAAGAGTGCAGTTTCTCCCTTGTGCTTGAGGAACCAAAATGGATAAGAAGAGGAATGACAGGTGTGAGAGTATACAAAGACATACCAGCGAGAAATTGTACTCTTCTCTCTCCGTGTCTCCTACTCTCACACTTAACTCTCTCCTCTTCCTCGGCTCCAAGTACTATCCTTTATTTCCGTGGAAGCTTTAGCAATTTCATCCCCTTCCCTCATTCACAAGTGCACCAAGAAATGCCCCCTCTCTTCAGGAAACGCCCACTAACCTGGATTGAAACGCAGACTTAAGAAATACCGTAAGAGATTTCTGTAAATCAGAAGTGATGATCTAAAAGCAATATTTCTGTGTTCAGTTATTCACTATTCAGGGATTGTTCTAAAATGTGCTTCTGACTACCAAATCTCCCCTTGAACATTAGTCATAAAAACTTAGTGATAATGCTTATTAGTAATGACTAATAAGTAATGACTTATAACTAATGCCATTAGTCTAATGGCAACTAATAGGAACTTTTGAGATAATTCAGTAATTAGGCTCCTTTCCACAACCCAGTTTTCAAAAAAATAGATATTTAATAAGAGCAAAGACCCTTGAAGAATACTGTTGTACACATTGTAGCATCCATTTGGCCTAAGATTTTTCATATCATCAAATATGACATTTCCAAGGGACAAGAGGTAGACACGAATTTAAGCCTTGCTTAAGGCCTAGCCAGCCTTATGCTCCAAAATGTTTTGATCCTTATAGAATTGACAGTTTTCTAATATATATAGTAAAAAGGAAAAATAAATAGCAGTATCCTTAAAGCTAGATTTTTTTTAGTTGATTTGTACTTACATATTTTTAGAAAATATTTGAACAAAGAAGCCAATTTCTTTGTGCTCTTTGATTTTATATCTATTTCCACGGCCTAGTTTTCATAAGGAAGGCCAGGAATTTTATACCACCCTGAAAGATAATATTTTGTTCTGAATTATCACAAGGGCTTCATATAATTACCCTCTACTAGTGGCCATTTTAAAGGGATTATGTAAATGAGCATTCTACACATTAATAGATCTTACTCACTGCATACAAACATACATGCAGTAGCATAGGAGATGATTAGACCACTTGGTAAGAAATTTATACTTTTACATGTAAGAAAAAAAAAATCAAATATAGTCTATTCCTATATAGACTCAACATTTGGGGGAATTTGATCTCACATTTGTAGGAACTCACAGACTTCAGAGTCCATCAGAAAAAAAAAAAGTGTATGTCCTGACTTAATCATGTCCCAAAGGAACATTTTGGGGACTCATGTTAATGCGGTCTATTTAATATGCTCCATAGGCAGTAGGCAGAAGGAAAAGACACTTTAGAAAACAGAGCTGATTTCTTACAAAGATGGGATCAAAAATGCCTCATTAACATACAGGAAAAAAGCACTTACTTCTAAATGTATTCCTCCAAAACACTGTCTTTTATCTAAAGGAAGAGCATCTTAGATACAGCTCTTTCAATTGCCATTTTAGTAAAATATGCCCTCATGTGAAAGCAAATTAAAATTCCTTGATAGCACTATCTGGTTTCGCACCCTTCCAAGTGGATTCTTGTCACTATAAGTGAAATTACTGACTTGTTTTAGAAAGTATCCTCTAATGCCACTACCATTAGCAGGAAAACAGGGCTGAAAATGTAATTGTAGCATTCTCCTCCACAACTCCTGAAGTAATTGGTATATGTTTAGTTAGGTAGCTTTCACCAAAATAAAGCGCCACTGTATAGTCTGGGTTTAAAGCACATAACCTGGAAGATAAATCACGGATGTCCCACCCCACTCCACCTCCACCTGCCTTGTCGGTTTCCATGAAGTTACAGGTCCACAAGAAGTAGTGTGATCGTGCACTTATAATATGCAGAAGTCATAGATAAGGACACACACATAAGTGCTAATTCCTGGGACTCAAGTTTTGAAGGTTTAAAAAAACATAAGCATCCCTTGATGGCCAGTGAATACCAAATAAGTAGAACCTCCAGAGAGGGCTTTACCTTGTGCCAAAGTCTCCGTCAGGCAGGGCAGCCAAAATAGAATTTCCTGAGATGTTCTATCTATCGTCGTTGAACGACAGGTATCAGACCTGAGATCCTGGATGATTTAAGACTCCCGTATGTTGAGTTCAGTAACTCTCTGGCAATATGTAATGAGGAAGACTCAGTCAAATAAAGTTAAGATGAACTCCGTAAAATATTTCTACTGTGTGTGGTAAACTGGATATGTATAGTATATGTAAACATATACAGTAGAAATGTTTTATGAAGTCCCCAGGTGAACTGTACACATATATAATCAACCACACACATTTGCAAAAATTAGCGTTGGGATTGTTTATTTGAAAATATTCCCAATGCCACATTTCCTTGGGGTGCACCCATGTTAGCAGTGGCCCCCTACCACTGTAATCAAATCTGCCTGGATTTCTTTCTGCTGATATTCCTCTTACTTTCATTATTCATCTGGTCTCTTATTCTGTGTTTGTCTTTGTCTGTTTCTTTCACAGCCCTGTTACTGAATGAGCTTGGTAAGCATTTCATTTCTTGCATTTCCTTTCCATTTTTCTAAGTTATTTTCCATGAATGTCAGGTGATACAGTACCTTTCTGACTCTTCTTTTATTTCTGTTGGTTTACTAGCCATATTGTTGTGTAGGGCCGCTGGCCTCATTTTTGTGTAGTTCAGATAGTTTATATTCCATTTTTAGTTCAGTGCAGTCTCTTTAAAAACCAGCGGTTGCTTAGGTATGCACAAGGATTAAATTTGTGCACTAAGCCCCGTAATCTTAAAAGAATGAGTAGCGATTAAATCATGTGCAGATGTTTTCAGTTTTTTCTTAATTGTGAATATAATTTGGCAAGTTTCTGTATCTTAGATGGGTGGTCAGGCAGCCAATGTCACTAGTATTTGTTATTTAGATTGTAAGTTAAATAAATTGTAACATTTGTTCTTTTTTCTTTTTTAGGTGGCTTCACAATAACAGGTATGAATTTTTAAAGCTAATGACGTCAATTTTTTTTTTTTTGCTGTTTTCACCATGTGTTGTTTACATTTTTAAAAATCACTTCTCATTTTTATTTGCTTTTATGAAGGAAAATACCTGTACGGTAAGACAGTTTTTTTTTTAATGTTCTTCATTTTCCCCCAAATGCCCTTAAAAATCAAACCAAAACCACATTTTAGGTAACCTGCGTTAACATTTAGCCGTGGCACATGGTGTGCTCTTGTTGACTTTACACATTTAACGTTTTACACATTAACAACGTGTGTGTTGTGCTTCTGTATATGCACATTTGTATGGAGAACCTGTAATTGTTCACATTTTGATACTGGTCGATTTATAAATGTTCACGTAGCACTGATGATGTGCTGTGTACCCCTGCCAGATGCTCCAGAGTGCCAGAATAAATAAGACAATTGCTGGCCTTAAGGAAACAGAGGAATTGACATCTAGGACCGCTCCATGGCCCAAGTTCAGGCCCCTATTAATACATGATGCCGGGTTAGCAGAGGACAGAGCAGTCCTTTCCCCTCACCCCACAGCACCAATCTGAGCCCCTGTTTGGGGACTTCAGTTTGAGCTTTATAATCATGGCCTCTTCGGGTGCATTACAGAGTGTTCTATAAAAACCCAAACTGCGAGTCAAAAAGTGTAAAACTCTCAAATTCATACTGGTATCCAGCCTGTGTTGATTACATTAAACTATTCCAAACACTCTAAAGCTATTTTCTTGTGTACAGAAGGAAGATGTTTCCTTACGGCATCCTCCCTTTTGACCCTAAGCAATTTCTCACTTTTTCAGAATCATCTATGCAGATTTAGAGAGGGACAGAAATAATGAATGGTAGGTCTGATCTGTGTGAAGGTGAAGGTTGAAGATGTCTCTAAAGGCATCCTAATGGCCATGGCATTTTCAATATGTTGTGCAGATACCAACAGTGGCATTCTTTTTTTCCTGAAATCAGCTGAACCAAAATATTTAAGGGGGGGAATATTTCCAAAAATTTCCATTTTGCAAATGCTATGGTGGGGGAGTTGGGAATTAATGAAACCACTGTTCATATAAACTCATGATCAGGTCGTTCCAATATGATTCTGTCCAAAGTGGAACTTTCTGAATGCGAGCAATTTCGCAGGGGGTCTTTGCTCTCCGCTTCTCCTCCCCAGACACGGCATTTAATGATAAAATAATCCATAGACTCTCAGAGACACAGACAGTGAAAAGGATAAAAATGCTTAAACAGGACAAGTCCTCACAGAGGGTTTTTAAAATCTGAACCATGTGAAGCTCTCCCCCCCCCCCCCGTCAAGTCTCTGCAGTTGTGCACTGCTGAAGATGCTGGTTTTGAATCCAAGTGTGGGAATTTGCATTTAGTTTTAAAACTTTTATCTTATTTTTCTCATCCCATGTTTGAACTCACTGAAGTCTTCTTGGAAATACTCTGCTCCTGGCACCCAATAAGTTGGTTGTCCTTGTGAGATTTGAGGGAGGTGGAAATTGGGCAAGGTAGCCTTCATGGATTCTGAAATAATTAGAAATTAAAAAGTCAACCATTGGAGAAATATTGTAGGGTCTAGCAGCACCTTAAGTCCTGTGCAGCCTGATAATGAGATCTTCACTAGAAAATCATTGGCTACATAGTGCCTTGTTAAAATACATTGATGTATTTAGCTATTTTCCTATTTTCCTGATCATTGACTATGTCAGGATTTTGCTTTTCGGGCCTTCCTTTTGTGTCACTTGAAGCACCCTCCCTTTTAAATATCTAGGTAATAACAGGATCCTAGTTTTCTTTCCCCAGAAATTGTTCATATCATGTTCTAGAATATCCGTCCAGTAATGCCCAACATTTCCTGCCTTGGACACATCTTGCGTTCAAGAGAACAGAATCACTCCTTCCAAAGATTTCTATCATTTCATGTACTTACTTCATTAAATCTTTCTTAAGGCTTTAATTTGAACTAGAGATTTTCTGTTCTTGCCCCCCTCTTCCCAACACTTGAAATTGATACAGTTAGAACAAGAGAATGTTCCAAAACTCTCTGGGAATCTCCACATTGGCAGGCCCCTCTCACTTTAGATGACCCTTCTTCTCCTGAGCTGGGTCAGAATACCTGGGATCCACACGCTATAGATGCCCAGGGGAAGGTTCTAAAATTTAGGTCTACACAGTGAAAAGCAGCTTTAAGCCTAAAGAACTTTCCTTTGAAGTCACTTTGAGGCTTTGAAGTCAAGGCTTTGAGATGCAAGGGCAGTAGAGAAGAATTAATCTAGCCCTTGGCCTCCGCCTGCAGCTTTTCTGTAGTCTTGTGCAGCTGAGTGTGAAAATCTAAATCTGAAGCAGAATATATGGAAATTGAAAAAGTCATTTGGTCCAAAGCCCAATATATTTCAGAGATTTCATTAGTGGTGGACATTAAGTGCTGGAGGTGATTTTGGAATTTGCAAATCTTTATGTGTTGCTCCTAGACCTTGCCTCATTGAAAGGCCCTTGTTGGGACCTATGATCTCATTCTCCCTTGACCTTTACGGCATAAAACATGATAACCTCCTATACGTTATAGCTCATTAGAGTTTGTAATTTGGCATACCATTTAATCTTCAACCTTACGAAGATATTATTGTTCTCACCTATATGAAGGAAATGAAGGTTGAAAGAGATTAATCAATTGATTAATCAATCTACCCCAAATCACCCATCTGGATTCAGAGCCTGGCCCTCTAATGATGAGTGTTCTAGCACCTTCATTTCCTCCCTTTCAACCTCTTCATTCCTACCTTCATCTTAACCCCTTGGCAATCCAAAGCCCAGCCATGTCTCATAAATGCCATCAGTGTGAATTCCAGTCAAATGAGCAATGAGGGGGACTCATTGCGTGTGCATCACACTGCTTGTGATGTGAAACTAGAGCACATTAATTTGGATTGTTTAAAAAAAATTAAGTATTCTGGTTCAATTTGGAGAAGAGAGAGGCATGTGTGATTCCCTAAACAGGCAGCCATAGAGTTGTATAATAAAAGTCAATATACTTCTCTAAAAGTTGCTCTCCCAGTTAGATAATTCTCATAATACAGTAGACTTAACAAGGTACGTGGCTTTTTAAGAAAGCCAAAGTATGAAAATTCTGACATTGTAACACACTTCAATCACTGCAGTACCTAGGGTAGAGGAACCAACCCCCTTCAATTTTAGCTTCGTTTACAGTTGAGGAAACTGAGTCTCAGAGAAGAGAATGCTTTGCCCAAACTTAGATGGCAAGCATTTTGGCAAAAGTTGGCACCAAGTCAATTTCATCAATTCTCAGATCAGTTCTAGGTAGCTCTTGGTAGAAGTCAACAGCAGGTGGATTTGGCAGTCGATTGAGCCAGAAGTTTAACAAAAACCCTAGGCCCAAATAACCCAAGAGTTACTGTGATGATGGTGTACCCTTGCAAAGCCTGCCAGTGGATAAAACATTCTCCTATTCAGACTGCCCAGGAAATAAATAAGCATGTTCCCAGATGCTATGTCACTAGACCCTCAAACAAACCTATGATGTGGATGGAGCAGGTACTATTATCCCCATTTACATGCAGGGAAACTGGGAAATAACCTGCTCAAGGTTATTGGCTATGTCATTGGCACCAGTAGGCTTCAAAACCAGGTTACCTGTCATCACACCAAGTGCTTTCCATTGTTTTGTGAGGCCTCTGGAAGCAGTCACTTGAAGGGCATGGACATTCCACCTCAGACGCTTGCAGGAATCTAGCAGCACCCCCTACTGAGGAGGGTGTGGTTCATTCACATAATCTGGCTTGGCTCCTAGAACACTTACTCCATTTATTTGTTCACTTCTGTGACCTCCGTAGGAGTAACTCAATCCCCAAACTAACACTGCTTGTGATGTGTGCATCTGGATGTGATGTTTAGCTTACTAATTCCACAAAGCTCTGGTAGCAAACCAGTGCATCCATTCTGCTGATTTTCTGCCTGTCCTTTTTGCTAGGCCAGCCTGTCTTCCGGAAAGTTCATGCTAGAGAACATCCGATCCCTTCTACTGTAATCACCATTGCAGGTACTCATTGCATCATGGTTCTTGAAAACCACAGTTTAGTTAGCTTGAAGTTAACTGCCTTCAAGTGTTCTTGAAGTCTCTAGACATGAAACGGTTTGGCCCCTGTCCCCTCTAGAACATTGCTAAAGGATACAGTGGCTTCTCTGCAGCTGGGAGTATGGTGGGTCATCAACAATAACACAAGCATATCCACACAGGACAGGATGCATAGTCAAGGGAGCAAATGGACCTGAAGAGAAGATTGACCCCATGGCCTCTCCCTCTCAAGTTTCAACATATTCCAGATTTCTCTCAAGTCTCGCTTCTCAAAATGGGTCTTTCATTCAAAGTATAATGAAGTTTCTTTAAAAGCAAGCTGTATTTCTTTCCAGAGCCTGCCTTTCTTGCCTCCAGGCAATGTGATGATAGCCACATACACACTGATGATAATACATCTGTGGGGGGTTCTCTAGAAGGAACATTACCAAGGTGACCAGAGGACCATGCAGTCATCCCAAATCTACCGTAAGCATAGAGCCCAGGCATCATCTCCAAGTCTCTGGATGAGGACAGGGATATTCATTCCTCAATCATCGCCATCACTGGCCACTGTGGTAGAAACACTTCCTCCTGCCCCAGTAGGACTTTCCTATTCCTCACATCACACTTACCCACTCAATAATCATGATACCCAGACTTGACTGGTGGTTTTATCACAGGCTTGGTTTATGTCTTGTCAATACCGATTTTATGGGGTGCCTGGGTGGCTCAGTCAGTTGAGCATCCAACTTCAGCTCAAGTCATAATCTCACAGTTTGTGGATCTGAGCCCTAACTCAGGCTGTCTGCTATCAGCACGGAGCCTACTTTGGATCCTCTGTCTCCCCCTCTCTCTGCCCCTCTCAGCTTCGCGCTCTCTCAATCTCTCTCTAAAAAATAAACACTAAAAAAATACTGATTTTTACAGTGGGTATGAATTACACATTTGATCTTTAAATTGTGTTGGTTGGTTAAGCCTATGATGTTATGTGATTTACTATCAACTTCTCAATTAAATATGATGAATTTTAAAAGTATACTTGTATATGTATGCAGAGACAGAGACAGAGAATGAATTCTCTGACAAGCCAAACTAAAACTCCAGTATGTTATCACTGTGCATAAGTAAGGAGGTGAAACTGACTTGGCCAGAGTAAAATGGACTGTGTTTGATCCAGCATTCAAAATGAAAAGGAAACAAAACAAAACAAAAACCAACCAAGTGAAAAGGAAACAAATATAATAGACCATCCAAACAAATTATGTTAAACTGTTTCCCCCAACCAATAAAAGATATCTCAAGAGAGGATTTTTTTTTTAAGAGAGGACACTTTCTTTCTTTCTTTTCTTTCTTTCTTTCTTTAATTTTGAGAGAGACAGAGACAGTATGAGCAGCATGAGTGTGAGGGGAAGAGAGAGAGAGAGAGAGAGAGAGAGAGAGAGAGAGAGAGAGAGAGAGAGAGAATATGAATGAATCCCAAGCAGGCTCCCCACTGTCAGCACAGAGCCTGATACAGGGCTCGAACTCAGGAAACTGTGAGATCATGACCTGAGCCGAAACTGAGAGTTGGACGCTTAACCGACTGAGCCATCCAGGTGTCCCCAAAGAGAGGACACTTTTTTTTTTAATTTTTTTAATGTTTATTTATTTTTGAGACAGAGAGAGAGAGAGAGAGCATGAACAGGGGAGGGGCAGAGAGAGGGAGACACAGAATCTAAAACGGGCTCCAGGCTCTGAGCTGTCAGCACAGAGCCCAACGCAGGGCTCGAACTCACGGACCGTGAGATCATGACCTGAGCCGAAGTCGGACGCTTAACCGACTGAGCCACCCAGGCACCCCAAGAGAGGACACTTTTTAAAACAACAGACCAGTATTTGCCAGCATCAAAAATCTGTACCACAGATACTAATTTATCAATATCGTTGCAGAGCAACACCAGGATTTATCTAGTTGCTTCTTTTCCATCACATACAATTCTCTCTTAAATGTTCATGACATTTATTAAGTGCAAATAGCCCTGACCTTTCCATGACATTATGCCTTTGTGCTTGGACATCTGTCTGCCTGGAATGCCCCCTTCTATACCACCTTCTAGCCAACCTTACCACCAACTTCACCTGGCAAGCTGCTCTGCAGGTTCCACAGCCAATTTCAAATATTTCCTCTTTTCTGAAGGCTTCCCTGACTCCCTTAGACAGAGCAAGCTGCTTCCCCACCCTGATTTCTCAGCCTCACCTCGCTGCATTCTAAGCTCTCCCATCTCTATACCTCACTTCTCACGTGAACAACAAACAGGATCTTTATATGCATATACAGCAAATGTCAGGAACTAGTTACAGATATAATAGCACCAAACTAAGCATTTCATCCTGATCAGAAGGATGGAAAGATGACTAAAAAGGGAATAAATAACTGTTTTTAATCACTGTAATTCAATTTCATTTGCTACCATGTCCATTTGTTCAATGCCATGTTCCAAATAATTTCATTTTGTGGAATGTGGCATTAAACAATGTGACCACATCACCTTTCTTTTGTAATTTCTCCAATTTTCTACATAAAGTGCCTTGAGTCCCATTTAAAGCAACTTATCACTTATAAGTAAACTACGGAAAAGGAAGCCATAATAAATATTCTCTCTCCATGGTTTTGCAATTCAAATAATAATCCTGGCTGTTCTTCTGGAAAAATAATTTTTATTTGCTGTAAGTCTCTAAGACATCCATGTTCAGCCAAGGTTTTGAACAAAGACACTAAAAGAACCTACTGCTACGAAAACTACCAATAACATTATCCTGAGTTCAAGGATCAGAAAGCAAGGAATCAAAATACGATTGACTTGAGCACTGGGTAGACTAGACATCACATATCTCAGCTGACCACTTCCTTGACTACATACACAATTTCAAGGACAAATCTGGAGGACACCAGTTGGAACCCTTTGCCTTCTCTTGGGTCATAAGTTCCCAAGCCTGCTATAAAAATCTCTACTACTTCTGCAGTTAAAATTAATCTTACCCCTCTCTTTTGTATCTCTTAACATTTAGCACTTTCTGGTCAGTCCAAAATCACTTATTTTTTAGTCTCCATCTAATTTCCTTGAGGCCATGTAAGGACTGGGGATAGAAAAGCAGATTCTAAAATATTATTTTAGGAAGACACTATTGAATACATACTAAAGCATTAATATGCTACATCCTGCTTTTGCCTTGGGTTGGTTTTGACACTTGGTATTTAAAATGCTAGCTAGCAGTATCCCTAGCCCATCTTCTCTGTGCCCTAGCAGTGAGCTGGCCTAGGAACTGGTTCTCTACAAAATTTGCTAGAGCATCAAATGGACCCACCATAGCAGGGCCCTCAGCAGAGGGAAAACTTGTCTTTGGAGGGAATGAGAGGTATGGACTCCTGCAGAAGCTGATGCCTAAATAAACACAAAAGGCAAGAAGACTGGGCTAGAAGTCCCTCCCTTTCTTGTGTTTCCTCAGTCAACAGATTCCTACCACAGGCAGTTTGCCTGGAAAGTTCTAGAAGCAAAGGCATCAGGGCAGAGGTCTTTCCATACCACCCATACAACTCCCTTGGAGATGAGGTACATTTGACTCAAGTAGCCTGTCTCGTTCCGGCATCCTGGGCCTGAAGGATAAGGAGGTAGAGTGATTATAGGAATGGTGTTTGCCATGTGCATGGCCTTTTTCAGTCTGAAATTTATCCTAATGACCTTCACATAGCGAGGAGCCAACTGTGAGCTTCCCCTCATTAGTGGACTCTCAAGTCCATTAACATTTTCTTAACACCCACTAGCCTCTCCTGGAGTGTAAGGAACCTGGTGGTTCTGGAAATAATCATGCTCACATGGTGAGTGGTATTAACTCCCAAAGGCTTCACCTTTGCCCCCCCGTTTACTTTAAGATGAGCGTGGTCAAGGTCTTCCTAACAAATCTCAACTTTGCACCACAGAGCGGAAGCACGAGGTCACAGGCATCGTTGTGAAACACGGAATGGATGGTTTGCTTCTTAACTTGCAACAGGGGCTCTGGCTAAGATCAGAATCTCCCTTCAACCAATTTTTTGGCACTGGGGCATTTTCTGTTGCCTCCGGAGAGTAGAGAGGAGGAGGCATCCCTTGTGTCACTCCAGCACTTTTCATTACGGTTCCTTTGGTCACCTGCTAAAGGAATGTATAAAAACAGCCAGGTGAACCAGCATCACAGGGGACAGCTGGGTGATCCCTCAGCACAGACGGCATGCAGGCAGAGTCTTTCCCAGTGATATGCCCATACGAGCTGCTTTCCTGATCTGCACTTTGGCTCGTGCTCAGGTTGTGGGTCATTTACAGTCACCTGCTGTTAACAGTGATGTGATGTGAAGTGATGACATGCCAGCACTTCTCCCCTCCGGCCTTATGATCTCACCCAAGGGACTTTTAGTAGGTCATTAGGGCTTCCTTCCTTCTCGGTTTTCTTGTAGCAGAACCCAGGGATTTCCAAAGAAAATTGAGCACAGGGCTAACTTTCTTGCCCTTCCCTTTCACAGAGGAATGTGATGACAAGCAGCCGCTGACCAGCAAAGAGGAAGAGGAGAGGCGCATTGCAGAAATGGGGCGGCCCATTCTGGGAGAACACACCAAGCTGGAAGTGATCATTGAAGAATCCTACGAATTCAAGGTATGCTCACCAACGCTGCCCACGGGGGAGGCCAGGCCCATCTCGGGACCCAGACTGTCCAGACTGCCGTCAATGTCAGGAACTGGCTCATTAACTGAGAATCTTTTCAGGGCAGAACTAGAATGAGAAAGGTAGGGAACCAAGAGGTCCTGCAAACTGAACAGTATCAGAACCAGGGGCCAGTGGGTGGCATCGGTCACTGCCCAGGGTCAGAGGTGCCCCAAAGGGAGGACTTTGTCTGAGGGGAGAGCAAGGAAGAAGCAAAGGTGGATTCCAAGAGATTGTGATGTGTGGAGAAAACCAAGCTCTATTGGAAGAAACCAGTGAATCCATTAGAAGCAAACCGTTCACACTGCAGACAGGACGCTTTTGTTCTGGAGGGGGAATGGGAAGCTCTCCCTATAAAACATCCACCCCATTGACAAGTTCTCATTTATAATTAGTCCTCCTCGGGGCGCCTGGGTGGCGCAGTCGGTTAAGCGTCCGACTTCAGCCAGGTCACGATCTCGCGGTCCGTGAGTTTGAGCCCCGTGTCGGGCTCTGGGCTGATGGCTCAGAGCCTGGAGCCTGTTTCCGATTCTGTGTCTCCCTCTCTCTCTGCCCCTCGCCCGTTCATGCTCTGTCTCTCTCTGTCCCAAAAATAAATAAAAAAACGTTGAAAAAAAAAATTTATAATTAGTCCTCCTCTTCAGATCCTAGGACATTTTAGCACAGTCAACATACTAAAGGTATATAGTGCCTGTGAGCAGAGAGTTCACAACTGAGCAGATGAAATTGGATTCCTGGTCCTCTGGATGATGAAAAGTCATTTTTCAGAAGTTAAGCAGATGGGCCGTAGAGTGAGCTTAGAATTTTGAGGCGAAACTTGCTGTCCATTTTAGCTGCTCCCTCTGTCCCTACTCTACCTCCCACCCGTCTCGTTCACACAGCCCTGACAGCTAAGACCCCAGGAGAGCCACACGCTAATTCTGGAGCGGGACATGAAAAGGAACCTCGTTCTCTGGTGTTCCAGAACTACAAACCCACGGTGCAGCTGCATCTTCCCCAATTATTTCTCAAAAGCAGACTCTGCTCCTATTTGGAAAACCAGAATGAGGATCCCAACAGGGACAATCAGGCCAGGACCTTAGAAGCCTCAGTATTTTATCTCGATGTTTCATAGTAGTGGCCTCTTTTCCTTTAGCTGGATCCATTAATTATTTTTTAAAATTAGTTCACAAACGGAGGTGCCTGAGAGGAGACAGGTAGAAGGGAAAATGTCTTTTTGCAATTGAAGTGAAATTTTTTAAAAAATAAAAAATGCAATTAAACGTTCCCCTTCAGGCTGCTGCAAATCTCTGTTTCTTTCACTCATTCCCATGCAAAGGAACAGGGGTAAACACTGGGACCTGTGCTTTCTGGGCAGACCCCAAGTATCGGAGCTCACCTGTTGTTTGATCTAGAACCTGCGGACTGACACACACATACACAGGTTCCCTGTGATCCCAGGGGTGCAGATACCTCAGACTGTCCATTTCCACGGACCAGTCTGTCCAGATGTAGCCAACCTCACTCTTCCTCATGCCCCCTCTTTTCACCTGGAATCAGAGTGCCTGGTGCCACCTGTTATAACGGAGATTCTACTACTTGGCATTTCTGGGCAAGTTTGCCCTCCATCCCTCCAGGGCTCTCATGGGGAATAATTGTATGGGACAGCCTGCCATATGGGACAGTCTGTCTCTCCTTTATGGGACAGCCGGCCTTCCCCTTCCACGCACCCAAGACTAGGAAGAGCAGTCACAGAAACTTTCTGCAGGAAGCATCGGACTGGGTGTGGCAGGGCACGGTCTTCCAGGCGGCAAAGCGTTCTTGGGTCCAAAGCTCTCTCTCGTAACCACTCCAATGACCTGGACGTTTGAAAGCTCCCCAGTCTCTTTACAGAAG
Source organism: Prionailurus viverrinus (assembly GCF_022837055.1). Classification (NCBI taxonomy): domain Eukaryota; kingdom Metazoa; phylum Chordata; class Mammalia; order Carnivora; family Felidae; genus Prionailurus; species Prionailurus viverrinus. The sequence continues at coordinate 108,234,250 of NC_062563.1, forward strand.
TCCACTTGTTCGGGGTTCTTATCTTTCTAGAATAGCTTCCATAGGCTATTTCCTCCCGTCTCCTCAAAGTTCACCAGTAGTCACTATTAAAAGGAAAGGGAGGTTGAGGGCATGTTCCTGAAGTGCCCTCGAATATCAATATGATATTATTCTTTTAAGAAATTTATTTTTCTAGGTCCATAGCTGTTTTTAAAGAACCTATTCAGAGCTCTTAGAACTATATGAGAGACTCGAATCTGGGTGGTACCTCACAATGTCCCACTCTGCGTTTGCCTGCTGGGTTCCTGTTTACTATTTTGTGACTAAGGGTTTGGCTTCCTGACACCCACTGCTGATGGTGAGGCTATGACAATAGCCTACAGGTCCAGTGCAGTGAGAGTTCAAATTCATCTTACTTAGTGTCCCCTCTTCCCGTGGATCAAGGGAGGACACGTATGCAAATTAAGCCCTCGGAGGAACCAGGCTGTCCCACAGTCCCCCAGAGTCAACATGAACCAAAGTTTACAATCTACCCTGGGTTTTTCATACACATAAATTTTAACTTTCATTTATTTTAAAACTTTGTTCTTTAGAGATGTTTCTTGAGGCAACTCTGTGTGTTTAACTATTACAGCAGTTTATCTCTTTAACTGTTTATCTCCCAGGTGATGGGATTCTCTGCCTTGGCATCAGAACAGAGGGCTCCTTTGGCGAGACCTTCCCCAAGTTTCCATTACAGTTAGGAAAAATCAAAGTCATTTCTTGTCATATCCTGCACAGAACTGTGAGTTGGCATCAGCCAAGACACTCAGTGTGCTTGATAAAATGGGGCTGAGTCCAGAGAGAAAAGACATGCCTGTCCTGTGCCTGAAGATACTGTGGCCAAGAGCAGTGACGGTTACAGCAGTTATCAGGGGTGCTAGCAGTTCTAGACACAAGGCTAGGGCGGAAAGGTCACCACCCTAAGGAAAACATCTAGCAAGGAACGACGTTGAAAGTACAGAGTGGGCCAGTTGGAGGTGGGCCCTTTCATGCTTATTATCATCTCCATGTTCAGATGACTCTTGTCGAACTAACACACTTGACGTTCCGACTGAGCTTTGGCCTTCTGTACAGGCTGCTCAGATCACATTTTCTTCGCTCCCAGTTGGCTGAGAACTTGCTCGCTCTCTCTCTCCCAAGCCATAGTCAGTTGACGTGCATTGCATTAAACGTGTATAGATGTTGACCTGAGACAAATAATATGTGTTTTCTGCCTCTTTGCAATTAGTGGGGATTCGAGGATGCTCTGACAGTAAGTGTGGATATGTGTGGTAGACTAGTCCACGCGATAGTCTCTCTGGGCAGGGTACCCTCATGTCCTGGGAGTGACCCTTCTCCCCGTAGTCGCTATGATTGGTGGTAGTGCTTTGGGTGTATCTGCCTGCTTGGTTCTCCTGTGAATGTTTGGCTGTTGTTGTTGTTACCTTAACTGACATTTAGAAAGTTAGAGGGTGCTCACTGTAGAAAGCCAAGTGCTTAAAAAGAAGTCTAAGAGAGAAAAAGAAGTCTAAAGAGAAAAGTAACAGGGAGGGAAATCTAGCGCAACATCAATTGCAATGTGCCCTAAACCATATGAATTAAACTTCTCTTGTCTCACCTTTTCTTGTTTGCAACAGAAGTAGCGTTAGAGTGGCTTCTCTAACAGCCGCCAGGCTGACAAAATCAGTAGCCACAGAAAAATCCATTTATTGATGATCCTGCAGCAGAATTCTTGGGGCTCTGCTCTCTGGCTACATTTCATTGATAAACCAAAGCACAATAATAACAGTTTTTAGTTCCATAATCTATCTGCCAATTCCAGCTATTCAGAAACATGTAATGCTGAGCAGGCCATATACTAATTCAGTTATAGACAGGATGCCACAGTTGAAGCCAGGAAAGAAGCAAGTTCATGAAGCATTCAAGGGGAAGGGATGGGCTTCTGCAACGTCTGCTCTTCTAAACACTGAGGCCATTCTTCACATTAGGCAGTGAAAGAGGCTCGAATTTGCTATGAAGCAATTTCTATTTCCGAATGGTTCCAGCCAAGGGCTATGCTCGTTTGCATAATCGTAACAGTGTTTGATGTCAATACTGTTGTTCTGAGCCTAACATCCCCTACCCTTCGTAGAACTCTGGGGTTTCAAAATCACCAAGGTCTTAGATTTCCCAAGGCTTTAACCAACCCAACAGTTATCTTACTCTTTCCAACCCTTCTAGAGTACCGTGGACAAACTTATTAAGAAGACAAACTTAGCCCTTGTGGTTGGGACAAACAGCTGGAGAGAGCAGTTTATCGAAGCCATCACTGTCAGCGCTGGTGAGTACCTTTCTCTGCATGCTGTAAATGACAACGGCCCACACTGAGCTTGCTTTTCCTACTGGGACCACTTGGTCTATGTCAAAGCACCAACGACCTTCCAGGGTAAAATTAAAAGAGGAATAAATGTTTTGGTAGCATACCTGCACATTTCAGAGACTGCCTTGGACTTTCTAGATGAAGCACATGTCTTCAAACATGGCATTCTTCTCCATCTACACTGTGTCTTTCTTTCTGGAAATAGACAAGATAAACGTAAAGGCGTTTAAGGCTTTTGTGTCTCTAATTCACAGACAGCCAATCACAAGTCTTTGTCCGGGAATTTCCCTGAAGCAGGAGAAGTGGCCAAATGAAGGTCACTACGGAAGCAGCAAAATGCTAGGTGGGAGAAGGTGACATTAAGACACTTTATCATTTTACACTCTCTTCAACCGTGTCTAACAGATCAGCGTTTGCACTGGCTCTAGAAGTGCAAAGGAAAATCCTACCAAAACGAAGTTGTTTTCAAACTCAAGGAGTCAGAGACCCGAGGGAATTAAATATAGAAAGAAAGGTCTTTTTCTTGACTTCTCAAACCTTGTCCACTGTCTGTATGATCGTATAAAGACAGAGGAAAGCCCCTCTCAAAGATGCATGAAAGCAACACCATTGTGGGATTTCCCTCCTTAATCCTTCCGTTCCATCTTGACTGGTTCTTTCTCTTTAGCACTCCCCACAGGTCCATCTTCTACTGTTGCAGCTATTGAACAAGACTAGAATGTTCTAAATAGTGATTCCCACTGAAAAGTATGGAACCAACATCACTGGCCGTTAGGTCGTGACTGCTAACACAACCCCCTCTTTCCAATCTGCCGTAGAATAATCTGACAGATGCTCTGAAGTGGGAACAGAGGGTGGTAGGATTTTTGTGCCTCTTTGTGATTAATGCTGTTTATAATCACACTTTGGTTTCTTGCAATTGAGTAAATAAAGGAAACTTATGAACCTTAAATGATGGGAAATTGCTTGGAGAGATTTGGAATTTACATGCAAATTCTCCTCGGGGGAGGGGAAAACTCCCTGTGTTAGCCCCTTGGGGCTGCCTTTACCAAGTACCAGAGACTGGGTGTCTTACAAACAAGCTCACAGTTTAAGAGGCTGAGAAGTCCAAGATCAAGGCACTGGCAGATTTGGTGTCTGGTAAGACCTTGCTTCCTGGTTCACAGACAGGAACTTCTGTCTTCTGACTTGTCCTCACATTGAGGAACAGGCAAGAGAGCTCTCTGGGATCTTTTTTATTTTTTATTGTTTTTTAAGTTTACTTATTTATTTTGAGAGAGAGAGGGGGGGGGGAGAGAGAGAGAGATCAATCAAGGGAGGGGCAGAGAGAGGGAGAGAGAGAGAATCCCAAGCAGCCTCTGCACCATCAGCACAGAGCCCGTTGCAGGATTCAAACTCATGAACCATGAGATCTTGACCTGAGCCAAAATCAGGAGTCAGACGCGTAACCGACTGAGCTACCCAGGCACCCCTGGGGTCCTTTTTATAAGGGCTTTATCCTCATGGCCTAGTCACTTCTGAAAGGCACCACCTCCTAATACCATCATATTGGGGATTACGTTTCAACATATGAATTTGGGGGTGGGGGGCACAGTCTATAGTACTCGCTCACTATGTCTTATGTTTTTCTTTAAACCAAACATTAGTATCTGAGGCATGAGCTTTATACTCCCTCTTCACAGAGTCAAAAACTAAAAGGACAAAAATGCTTGAATAAGAAATTGCTGATGAGACCAGTTGAAAACATTAAAAATAATGAAATTATTTTATGGGCTTTGTTACAGCAGAATCGAAACGTTAAAAACATTAAAAGTAGCATAAACTTTAATGAACCATTCCCAATGGTTCACAGGTCTCCTTTGGCTGCAGATGTATGAGCATTTATATAATGGTCACAAGCTGGACATCATTAATTCATTTTTCTACATGTCCATCGTTGTTCTTGGTGGAAGAGATAGGACAGCACAGGAAACAGACAAACACCCCAGCCCAAGTGGAGCTTATATTCTACCCAAGGAGGCAGCAAATAAGGCAAACAAAATCAAGTGTGTGTATGACGATGAGCTTATCATGGAGAACAACAAAGCTGTGGGGAGAGATGAGAAATATACGTGAGGCTGCACTCGACTGTGGCCAAGAAGACACCATCAATAGACACATTAGCCATGCATTTTCTTTTCGAGCAGTGGAGTGGGTTTGTGTTAATTTATTCACACATTTTTGTAATTCACAGGGACCAGCACACACATTTAATGGCCAGTCCTTCACAGTGGCAAAAGGGCAGCTTAGAACGGTGAGAGAGATTTTGCCACACACAAGACCAAAGTTGTGATCCTGGTCAGAACAGGTATACAGCAAACCAACTATAAAGACGCTAACGCTTCCTAACTTTCAAGGGGCATATTTGGTTTGCAAACACTTTTCATTTATAACGTTGAATTAAATCCTCTCAAAATCGTATGTGAGAGGTATTACGATTACCCTGATCTTCTAGAATCTGAGCCTTGGTGAGGCAATATGTCTTTGGAACAATGCTCAGAACCCCAGTCTTCCAAATGCTAGTCCAGTGGGCTCTCTACTACCCTTAAGAAAGAGAAGTTTCAAAATGAGTCAAATTGCTCCCTCTGCACCTCTGTCTGCTTGAGGGACTCTGGTTTTGTCCCCTCTCTTGGTGCCATGGTTTCAGCACTCTCATGATGAGACCGACTCCTGCCCAGATCCTTTGAACTGTTGTTAATGAATGAAATACAAAACCTCTCGAGTGTTCTTATTTGTCATGCAGCATGTTGTGTTTTATGTTACTAAATGACTGCTTGGAAATAACACAAAATTGCTCAGACATTTGCAGGCCGCTGGGTAAATTGACCTTATTTACAATTTTGAGACAAAATATCAGAAAAGCAAACCCATATTTTTTAAGCACTAAATTATTAGAAGGGCAGTTAGAAAGCTCAATATTTGTCATTATGATTAAATTTAAGTGTCTAAAGAATGTTAATGTTCTTCGGTTGTTAAATGGACAATAAAATTTGTAAAGCGTTATTGAAAACAGACTTTCATTGGATTTTAAGATTTCATTGCAAAAGAGTTGAGAATCAGAACCGTTTGCCTTATTAAAATATTAAATTGCTGTTAAACGGCTCTACTGAGACGCTTTTTCCTATGCAATTTTCCGTGCAAAATTGAGTCTATCTATCTTGCCAAACAAATAATAATTTTGGAAATAGGATTTTACTTCTGTTTCTCACTGATTATGTTTAAATTAGTTTCGAGGCAACCCCCCGGCAGTCTTTTTGTTCCCCTGCTTTTCCTTAACTTCAGTTCCTGGGCTCAGTACCTGGGCTTCCCATAACCTTACTGTTTCTGGGAACCAAGTTCTTAGAGTCTAACAGTTGAAGAGTTCAAGGATTCATAAGACTCCAGAGATGAGGTAGGGTCTAGACAGTCTCGTCCCCGTGGTGGTCCTTCTGTCGCCTCCTGGGTGGGATACCAGGAGCAGTAGCATGAAGCAGTTAAGCGACCGTTGGGTGCTTCTAAGATGTGTCAGCAGACAGATGCTCTTCGACGAGAGGCTAGCACTCACTGCCATGTCCAGTATGAACTGTCCCCATGTCCTCCTTCTTCCCAGTGTCTCCATCCAGGCAGAATGGAGGGCCGGCCTTAAGAAAATGTGTACCAGCTGGGATATAGAGGAGAAACGGTTAGGTCAAGGAAGATGGCAGACTCCATCTGGGTGAAGAGAACCAGATGCCAGTGCCCCAACTCCACAACCACCATATTGTTGTTCTTCGCAGCAGTCCTGGGCCATGGTGAGGTGAAGGAGAGTGGTTGCAAGCCTGGCTTTGGAGTCAGATGTGGATTTGTGTCCCAGATCTCCAGAAATTCTCTGGGTGATTCTGGACAGAGTACCTCCCCTCTAAATCTCTGTTCCCTCAAACGTAAAGCAGAGATAACTAGTCCTCACCTATGGAGTTGCTATAAGGATTAGTCAAGGCAATTCATCTTTTCATGAGGGCTGTTTCTACACTTAGATAACAGAGTCGGTTGTTTGGGAGACAAATCTTGTTGAAGAGTCTCCAACATAACCAAATTTTGTTTGAATACAGTCGATTCAGTTTAATTGCTAAAATGGCGAAGTGACTAAAAACCACTGTCCCTTTTGTAGTGAGTATCAGGCACACCACTGAGTAGGTAAAAAACTGAGATTCAGAAAAGCAACAGAACTTGCTCAAGAAGCAAGGCTGGTAAATGGCAGCGCCACGGTACAGGTCAGCCCAGGATTCTCTCCAGTGTGAAGGGTTCACTCACTCGCTGTACCTGGGGACTGAGTCTGTGCCCGTGCACACACACACGGATACACGTATGGAACACACATCTGGTAGGGGATATCTGATATGCACAGACATGCACGTGTGTGCACATGAACACACAGGGACGCGCAGACGTGTGCACACACAGATATGCACAACGCGTACAGACACGCACGTGTATCTTACACAGCATGTATCTTTCGTCATTTGGATAATTGAGCCCAGCTTAAAATATGAAGGGTTTTTTCCCTTTAATATTCGTTAAGTCTCCCTAAGCCTAGTTTATAGGCCCATAGGGAGGATACACCAGCCAGTTCCCCAAACAAGAAGTATGTTTGCCTACATGCATCCATAGACTTCTCCTGCCTCGTAATTTGTGACCTTCTTTAAAGAAAGTCAACAGGCTGCCCTCTCTCTTATCTGGTAATTTTGGGGTCCTCCCAGCACTAGGGATTTTTCCAGAATTCTTTTTACTACTTTTGACATAGAGTTTGCATATCCGACATAGTATCTGCTGGCATCCTCATAACAAAGGAACACTCCAAGGCGGCAAAAGAAAAAAAAATCCTTCATGTGGTCTCGGTTCTGTATCTTACCAGCTGTAAAACCTTGACGAAGTATTTAACCTTTCTGAATTTTCGTTTCAGCAGCAATGGAATGAGAGGGTTGGACTAGGCAAGTTCTAAGAAAGACCCCATCCAGTATTGAAATTTGGGAGTTCTGTCAGCAGACGGCATAGTGTTAGAGTACCCCTGACAGCATTGTGTTTCACGGCCCACCTGATTTCGGCAATGGAAACCTCTATTCTTCCCACCCACCCGGCTTAAGTTAGCTCTTCTGCACAGTTAACAGTATATGGTCCACACCCATTCTCCCAAAAGGAAAGGGATGGGAAGATAGTCTTTAAAGTGTAGCCTCAAAGAATCTAAGTGAGATGATGCTTTGAAAGTGCTGAATTTTCTTCCGGCTCCTTAATGGGAAATCAGAAATGTCTGTGAAATCTGTAGGACAGACATTCAAAACTCGGCCAGGCTGGTGGATGCGGCTGGCCTGTCCACACTCACTCCACTTCACAGTAGACTACAACCAGAGACCCGACTTCAGGTACATAAGGAGGGCATGCTCTCCCAACGCCTACCAAGCCAGTGTGGAAACTAGTTCGGGTTTGAGGGACGCTTCGTCATCAACTCATCATCCATGCATGCTATGTGGAGAAATAAGTGTTCTCAATTAAACTGAATTACTTCATAGCAAAAACTGTCAACTCTGGTGCCCCAGACAGTAATTCACTTGAAAATACTGTCAACTTGACGACAGACCCACTCCATAGGCCTAAATGAAAATAATAAAAATGGTGCCTCAAGTGGGCATGGGATTGCCATGCAATCTGGTCTAAGCAGGAATCATGCTAGCATCTCTCCTATTACTGAACACCGTTAAGGAAGAGGCACTCTCATTACTTAATGTGTTAACCCTGGGTCATTTGAAAATCCCATTTAAGCAGTTTAAAAAAATGCTGCTGGGTCAAGTTTGGCACAGCCTCAGCATAACTATAAGACAATCAGGAGGGAGGGAGGGAGGGAGGGAGGAAGGAAGGAAGGAAGGGCTGGCAAAGTAGAGGGAGAAGGTGCTAGAGACTGGGAGTTTCCATTTTGCCCTGTTTCTTGTGTGACTATACAGATTCTTAATTATCCTTTACCTACAAATGATAAGCTGACTTTTTCATTTAATGAACAATGGTGTGCTGGTTTCATGAGAAATAGGCACAACAGCCTATACCTCTGTATGAAATTGTGGCTCACATCTGCTTAAACAATATTACCATTTATTGGTTGTCTTCTACATGGCCAATGCCCTCTATTATTTCTAATCCTCACAGCTATACCCTAAGTATTTTTTTTTCATGACCTTACAGTCCTGAGGTTGCTTCTATAACATGTTTCATTAGGGTCACACAACTAGCAAGTGGCCAGCTAGAATAGGAAGCCCCATTGTTTTGAGTTCAAAGTTGATAAGCTTTCAGTGAAACCCTGGGTGTCCCTCCCACAATTTTTAAAAAATTTTTAAGGTTTATTTGAGAGAGAGAAGGAGGGGTAGAGAGAGAATGGAAGAGAAAGAATCCCAAGCAGGCTCCACACTATCAGCGAAGAGTCCAATGCAGGGCTCGATCTCCCCAACTGTGAGCTGAAATCAAGAGTTGGATGCTTAACTGGCTGAGCCACCTAGGTGCCCTGTCCCTCCTACAGTTTTCATTCAGGTCTTAAGTGACTAGATTTCAAATGAGTTAATGCAAGAGAAAGGGACAAAGTTGACGAGTCCTTTACTCTTGGTTACACACAGCAAGTGAAGTGTTTACAAATGAGTCTGCAAGCACTGGACAGAGGCACAGAAAGACCAGAAAGAATACCAGGTGCAGAAATGGACAGGTTCAGTCACTGCAAGGCTAATCCCATCATGAGGAACCCAGAAGGGCTTCCACATTCTTTTTGTGATCTTGGAATTGTATTTATATCTCCTGCTAGAAATCATGTCAGGTCTTCAGAAACAAAACAGAATCAATTCCCATTCTTTTTTTCGAGCTCCTGCTGTTTCCCGGTGGTATGATCAGCAATTCAGGCAGGTTTTTCATGCTCTGCACCACCAGCATGCTTGAACTAATAGGAAGAACGATTATTTTAAACTCTAACAGGAGATGTGAACAACACTGTTGCCCTCCAACTTGGTTCTCGTTCCTTCTTCTAGTATACAGCTAAAATATTCACGTGCGTTGCAATAGTGCACGTAACATGGGTGACAGCATTTCATGTAAAAATCGTCCACTGGAATCTCTGGCTTATCTGGAGACTTGAGTTCAAATGATCAAAGAGCCGCCGACTAGTTGGACGGCTCTAGACAAATCTTCTAACGTCAGTTGTGAAATTAGGGGATTGGAATAGGTGACATCAGTCTCTGGAACATGGAAATGGTCCCCTGATGGACCCTTCATTTTCAGCAATAAATGTCAACTTGCTTTCCCTGGTCCTACTACTTGAAACTTAAAGCTCTGACTTTAATCAAGTGGAGTATCTGCCTTACAGTACACGTTTGATAAATTGGGTAATTACACCAACGTGGCTGAAGCTCATTTGAGACATCTAATGTTTAAGACACACCATCTGATGGTTACATTAACTAAATTCAGTAGCTGCTCTTCCTTGCTTTGAATTAGATATTAAGAAATAAAGCTTCTTTACCTTTTTATCAGAGTCCTTTTCAAAACTGCCCTCCCTGAATTATAATTTAGTTATAATTTTAATCTTTAAAGTATAGTATTTGAAAAGTATTGTTTTATCTTTCCTTAGAGTTAGAATAATTCTTCGTGATGTCATTCACTATAAAGCATGATAAATTCCTACTTTAAAGACATTTTATTTTCCCAGCAAATTAACTTTTATCACTTCTGCAGTTAGAAAATCATAACTGTATAATTCGATGTCTCCTTATTCGCTCTGGCTGTCAGAAAGCTCACTTGATGTTTTTTCCCCCAACTGGTCAAAATTCACTCAATTCACGTGTCTGAAAGCCTCCTTTATTTATGCTTTCTTTGGATATTTGTGTCCTATTTTATCTTAAAGTATGTTATGCTCTGTTAGTAGGTACAGATCCACTCAGATCCTCTTAGAAGTAGTAAGAATCTAAATTAAAATCCTTTTTAGTTTTAAATAACAGCAGATCTGTCCTGTTGACCATTATTTCCCTAGCACTTAGGACAATGTTAAGCCATGATAACTATTTGTGGAAAAAGAATGAATGAATTTATGTGTGAGTCAATGTTTTTCAATCCACATGTAACTGGATTAGAAGCCTGTTTTCACTACATCATACAGCTATGTCTGATCTACAAGAAAATCTATATAAATACGTACAGACTCTCATATAGACAGATGCCATGTTTCAACAAAAGCGTTCAGGCATACATAATTCTTGTCTAATAAATACAAATACATAGAACGTGCAGCTACTCATATGCATGTGTTTGTACACATAAAATATTTTTTGTATGTTGCAAATTGAATGTACAAATCTATATTTAAAGTGGCTTTTTTCTGTCAGTTTTCTTAGTGGAATTTTACCGGTATTTAGCTGATAATCCTGATCCTAACTAAGAAAGAGGAAAGGCACAAGGCATGAGGAAGAAAGGGTTACAGAAATTTCCAGAGAGAAAACTATTTGGGGCCCTATTCGCAGGTTAGGCAAAGCAAATCTAGAATATCTATCATCTTTAAAATGTCAGTGGTGACAGGATAAAATGTTGAACCAGGTAGCTTTGACCCTGTTTTAGAACAGCGCAGGCCAGCTACACAGGGGCGGGAGTATGAGAGGGTGGGAGAAATAAGCAGTTATCTTCTGTCCCTTGGATATGTGTTAGCTGATATTTCTGAAAAGAATATTGGCTTGTTGAGCTGTTTCTCTCTTAAATTGCTTATTACAAAATCTTCAGGAAAACACAGTGCTGAAGGGCTCCAGAATGATTCAGCGGCTCTTATTTGTAAGCCTGAAGTCACGTCTCTGATGCAGCTTTTGTCTGGAGAGGCAGCAGCTCAGCTCTGCAAACAATGCTCCATCACTGGATCCAGTAGGTCTTTTGTTGGCGTTGGCTGCTGAGATGTGAATACAGTTCTTCTAGTGGTTGCTTACAAATCAATGCATGAGGCATGGGGGGCATTTCATCCCTAGGCGAGAGCCTTCGTACACTGTTTTCAGTGGGGGAGACATTTCAGCATAATCCAAAGAGGTGGAAGGAGGAGTAAACATGGCCACGGCCACCACATACACACACCCCAAAGGCAGAGGGGAGCCTCATAAAAGTGACTTGCAGCATTATCTCTTGCTGTTCAGTCTGCTTTCTTGGTAAAGACCGTGTCATGCTGGTTCTTGCAACCAAAGCCACTTACCTGAAGCAACAGGCTTGGACACACACCCCCCCCCCACCCCATTTCAGCTCTCCTGCCTTGCCATTGTCTCAACATGTCTGGCTTGGTGTTATGTCTTCTGTCCTATTAAGCACATCTTAGGGGCACCTGGGTGGCTCAGTCGGTTGGGCGGCCGACTTCGGCTCAGGTCATGATCTCACGGTCCGTGAGGGCTGTGAGTTCAAGCCCTGCGTCAGGCTCTGTGCTGACTGCTCAGAGCCTGGAGCCTGTTTCAGATTCTGTGTCTCCCTCTCTCTCTGACCCTCCCCCGTTCATGCTCTGTCTCTCTCTGTCTCAAAAATAAATGTTATAAAAAAAAAAATTAAAAAAAAATAAAAAAGCGCATCTTAGAACAGAATCTGCCCAGAGCTAAAAAGGAGCTTACTGAGCAGCTATTCCAACCTCCCCTCATTTTGATAAACAAGAAACTGAGACCAGAGAGGGAAAGTGTCTCATCCAAGGTCACACAGAGCCTGTTTTAGAATTATTGGCCCTTGCCAAACTTTATAGTATTGCTCTCATTTTTTCTTTTAGAGTTGGTATTTGTAGAACCAGCACCTTAGCACTTATTCCATCCATGCCTGGCCCCTGATCTTCCCCAAGGACCTCTGAGTCTCTTGATGATGTGATACTTTAGGGTTAGACAAAGCAAAGACCAAAACTTTCCTGAGTCAACAACTCTGCAGCACTGAATGAGTGAACGATCTCACCAATGGTGGACAGTTTCCTGTTCACACAAGCCGCACAGCAACCCTGTGCAGTATGTATCCATGAACCCATTTACGAGATGGAGGAACAGAAGTTAGGATTCAGACCCCAACCTATAGGTTCTGATTCTAGACTCAATCCTCCTTCCATCTTGTCACACTTGTGACTCCAGAGTTTAATGCCTGTAGGCCATAGGTTTAGTCCTTTTCTTCACACTATGCTCTTGCCTCAGGGCCTTTGCACAAGCTGCTTCCCCACACACACAAGAAAGGCTTTCCCTCTGTTTGGATGTTATCACCATTAAGGTATCAGCTTCCAGGTCACCTCTTCAGAGGAGTGTCTCAACTACCCAGTCACTAGTGTGAGTATAAGCCCACTGATCCAATCAAAGGAGGGACACGGAGACTTGGAGCACACTGAAGTAAGGCTTCAATCAACGTTCTTGCAAGAGCAGGTATCTGATGGACAGGCACACTCAGGGTAGTTACAGCAGACAATTTATCCCCCAGCATATAAGTCCCACCCCTGATTCCTCATTGGCTGAGTTCTACAGAGGTTACAGCCTTACCTGGACGTCACCTCTGCCCATGTAAAGCAACAAGTAGTCTGACTGGAACAAATGTACATTTCCTGAGGTGACTCAGAGACGTACAGTCCTTCCTTTGTTCTTCGGTGCATGCTCATTGCAAAGCCTGCGAAAATAAGCCCAAGAGATAGAGAGGGGGGAAAAGACCAAAAAGTGAAGTGTCCAAGGGTCTGGGACTCCATTGTGGTGGGAGTGGGGTTCATACATATTTTCATTAGGTTGGAAACCTATTGTTAACTAGACAGCACAGCTTTTATTTGATATTTCTTTAAATGAATCACCTCCCTTACTTCTCACATGAATACACTACTTAACTTCACTGTCTTCCTAGCCCATATCAGTAGCTGAAATCATGAGGTTTGTTCATTTGTTTTACTTGATTGCTATCTATCTCTCCCGGTCAGAATGGAAGTTCTGTGGGGTTTTATTTGTGTATATTTCCAATGCCTAGAACTCTCCCTGACACATAAGTTATTACTAAATATTCACCGAAAAAAAAAATGAATGGTACAAATAAAGTCACTCTTTCAACCACTCCATTCCCTTTAAAGATTGACTACAGATACTGGTCCAGGTTAGGGGTTCGGCCTAGAGTTGCGTACAAAACAGCAACGTAAAATATTCTTAGAGTTCCGACCCATAAACTTAATCGCATTTGTTCTGTGCTTTAACCAGATAAGAAAAACAGGCCATAGACTTATAGATAAGGAGAGGGAAAGAGATCTTTTTAAGATGGTTTATATGGAAGAAAACCATTACCAGAGCTCCATCAGGGCTATTATTTATGGAAAATTAAAAAGCTCCTGGCAGACAAACTTGATTGTCAACACCCACTGTAACCAGCCTACCCTTTATGGAAAGTGCACACAAGTAGTGGGAATGGAGGTACCCCATCTGGATGAGCCAATCCTCCCGTCCAAAACAGATTTTACTACATAGAAGCATACAGCTTCTTTTAAAAACTTTATTTATCTTGTCATCAGAACCAATGATGGGGTTTTGGAATGGTAGAGGTTCAGAGCTGACAGCCAGGAAAGAATTCTTGAGACTTCTTTAGCATAAAAAGGTGATTTTATTAAAGTATGGGGACAGACCCATGGTCATAAAGAGCTGCACTGGGGTTGTGAAGAGTGACTGGTTATATACTATGGAGTTGGGGGAGATAAAGTCAAGAGGTAGTTTCCAAAAGGATTTTCATATGCCGAAGCAGATTCACAGGATGTGGGAGGCCTAGGCATTGTCAAGCTAAGGTTGTTTGTCACTCTAGCAAAGCATTAACATTAAGACAGTAGAGAGTTACTGGGGAAATGTTATTCTCTTTATTTGCCTCAAGTATTTGTCAATGGGCTGCAGGTTATAAGGAAATTTAATTTTACCTGCAATTTCCTTCTTCCCTCTGTTCCCCATATCATTATGGAGGGGTGATTTTGGCGGCTCCTGGAAACTGAGTCTACAGGTTTCTGGAGATTAGGTTATTGATAAGATTGCCTTTTGCTTATAATTTACTAATGTATTTGTAAACTGATGGAGACTGAAGTCTTGCCTGTGATCTTTAACCATTTGTTTTCCCCTTTCCTTTGTTCTTGGACAGCCCCTGGGGAGGGGGGCGTGCTAGCTTGTGCTTTGCCCTCAACTTGCCTTATGCTCTCTCATCACTAAGGATTAAATTAGTAATAGCTATCCTCAATTTCCAGGAGTGGAAACTGAAGCACATGGAGAATCTGTGCCCGAGAACATGTAAATCACTTCATGAAGTCCCTTTGTTGTCAGCGGCAGGCCTATTTACTGGGGCCTCACTGAAAATCACAACAGAGAGAAGGAAACACGGGCAAGCAGATGAGGGGTGCTAAGTAATTGCAATCATTTTGTATTGTGTGAACCAAAGCCATGATTCTAATTTTAGATACTAAGTGTACATCGCCACCTTGCCAGCAAATCAACTCACAAACCTCGAGATCAGAACAAAATCTCACTGGGGTGCCTGGGTGGCTCAGTCGGTTAAGCGTCTGACTTCGGCTCAGGTCATGATCTCACGGTTAGTGAGTTTGAGCCCCCCGTCAGGCTCTGTACTAACAACTCAGAGCCTGGAGCCTGCTTCGGATTCTGTGTCTCCCTCTCTCTCTGCCCATTCCCCACTTGTGCTCTATCTCTGTGTCTCAAAAATAAATAAACATTAAAAAATTAAAAAACAAACAAACAAAAAGAACAAAGTTTCATCGAGTGATCTTGAGACCAGGAAGGCAGGCAGGGGGCAGGGGGTGCTGGGGGTAGGGGTGGGCAAGAGCTCCTGAAGAGCTGGATTCCTTCTGTTTGCTATGCAGAGAGAGTTTGCCACCAGAATGAAAAGGTTCCCACTTCTCAACAGGGCCAATATAAACCACCAGTAGAGGATTTTCCCTAAGATGAAAGGAAAATCAGACTCTTGCAGAAGAAGAAACTAGGGCCATCCATCCATTCCCCAAAAGAGCATTCAGTATTTTATACATGATGTATGCAGAGGGTTATTTTAAGGAGAGTATTTTTAGGAGTATTTAAGGAGAATATTTTAATAAGCTTAGATTTTATCAGGTTGGATTTCTGCTGGACAAACCACAGAGAATTTTTTCCACTGGAAACATTGGGTCAAGTTAATCTCAGTGAAGTGGTGGAAAGAGGTTCAGATTTCATAACCAAGTCACTTAAACTCTTCGAGGTTTGGTTTCACCTTTAAAATGGAGAAAATAATACCTCCTTGACCAGATTGCTACAAGGACGAAGATTAGATGGGATGTATCTGTTTACCCGTGTGCATGAGAGTACGCACTCAGTAAGTGAACCTGAACTCCTAGCTTGATCACAGCAGTATCTTAAGAGAATCCAGTCTTTATGCTGCTCTGCATGTGAGGCCGGCTTTGGTACATGTCTACCTTTACATAAATTTCAGCATTTTCCTAGGACATAACATCGAGCTGTTTGTTGAAAATCACAGGGTTATTGCTGCCCAGAGTTCCTCCAAAGCTCAACTTTTACACTCTAGGAGGGTAATTCAGACTCAGCTGCTGATATTTACAAAGTGTTATCAGAGCCCTCAGGCCAGTCTTAGAACCTGGTGTGCTCACAATCCACCCACTGTAACTAAACCATCTAAACTAGCAGGAGGCATCCACACTTGCCGAGTATCAATTCCGCTTGTTGAAGGTTTATTTCGTAGGTGCTCAAGTCTATAGGGAATGTGCTTCTCTACTGCAGAAGCCTGGAACTCTGTTCATCCTACAGTCAATAAAGGGTAAGAGTACACTGAGTTTCAAGATATTTAGCCTGACTTGGAGTTATTTTGCAAAGACAAAGCTTGGGGCATAATTGCATGACTAATTATGTCAAGCTACAATCATTAGGAACACTCAGCTCACATTAAGGAACTCTTTACAAAGAGAAAGGGGGTGAAGCTACACAGTCCGTTTTCAGCTTTAAACTGGTTCGTTTTGCTAATATTCAGACTTACTTGGAACGAGCAACTCCTTAGTGGATCGCTTTTCATTTTGACACTGGCCACATCTGCTGAGAAATACTTCTGACACGGGAGATACTTCTTGAGCCAACTGTCCTAATAAGGTCCATGATGGCCTAAGCTGGTAGGGATTCTGTTCTTTCACCCAGGGGTTCATTTATTCCAGACAAGGTTGAAAAGATTCACAGGGATTGAGTTGCCTTGTGTCCCTTCCAGCACTGTCACACATCACATGACCCTAACCCCCCAAGCATGGGCTGAAATTAGCACTGATCCTATGGGGCAGAATCGCCCATAGCTGTCTCTGGCTTGGAATTGGGGGTTGGGGGATGATTAACAAGGTCTATGTAGGTGTCCTCTCCATCTCAGAACAGGCCAGAGGTCCAAGTTACAAATCTATAGCAATCTTGAACTCAAACTTCATGCACAGTGGTGTTGATATCCAATGCATTTACTTATTGAGGGACACAGAATAAAAACTAGAGAGCAGTCAAGTCTCTAGGAGTGCACTTAGATGTGGGTGTGCAGGCACACTGTATTCTAGACATCGAGTCTCCACGCTAATTCAAATCCCCACTAGTTTGTGAAGATGGACTTCTCTCCCCTAGGCTTGCTCTCAGGCCTTTGCCTGCAGGGACTAAGGCAGACTAGAGATGAACAGCAAGCCTCGCACTCTCCCGAAGGACAATGAGCTTCCCAGGGACTTTTTCACAATCCAAATACATTTTGAAGAAAGCTTCAAGAAGGAAAGTTCTTAGAAAGAGCTGGCGTGATGTCAAAAGTACAGGTATCCTAATACCTGGTATTCTAATAAAAAGTACAGGTATTCTAATAATATTTTTAGTGGACTGAACAGACAGCAAGGAATTATGTCTCTTAAAGAGCATAATAAGGACAGGTAAAACATTGTATAGTTTTAGTCCCCCCAAATCAGTTATACTAGTATGGGAAATGGGAGTCATGACCTAGAAATGGCACTGAAAGAGTAAGTTGTTGACATACGGGTATGAGTAAGTTCTATGTAGGACAGTATTTGAGGTGGCTACCAAAAGCCCAGTGTGTACATTAATGAAAGTGAATGGCGTCCAGGATGCGAAAGGTAAGAGACCTTCCCCCAGTGCAGGTGAGTTAGGTGCCTCTTGAAGTTACACTCAGCTCCACGTACTGTATTCTAAAACAGGAGAAGGACTTAGTGCTCAGAGGAGCATGGCCAGCTTGCCAAAGGAACCTGGAGCAAAGACTGAGGTCGATATGAGAGTATCCAGCTTCAATTACCTGAAGGAATGGCATATGGAGCAAGATGGACCTATTCCATATGGCCTGAGAGCCTATGGGACCTGGGCAAATGAACAGAACCTAACCCAGAGCCCGCTAAACCTTGGACTGTGGGATCATGAGCTGTCCAGTAGCTAAGACTCTCAAGTGCGGCACAGTTGACCATTTGGTAGACAGATTTTAAAGGAATTCATCTTAGGCAGAAAATTGACCTGAGAAAGCTCTGAAACCCTCTCAATGCTTTAAGTCCAGGTATTTTCTAATATTCACATGTTTCATTTGATAAAAGCAAATGTCTGCATTTTTTTCCTCAGTGCTTTGACAATGCACAGATCTAGTAATCTGAGTAAATTGTGTTTTGAGATTTCTTTTAGTAAGGAGTTATCCTGCAGTGTACTTAGTGGAAAAATTGCTGATATCTTCTACTTGTCATCAGAGAATATACATAAAGTAAATACTTCCTAGCCATTACGTTATAGGAAAATGTTTATAGCACTTCTTCAAAATCCAGAACAAGAGACAAGTTCTTGTTTGGGAATGAATCTTTGGGTCACTGAATTTAGTGGCATATAGAAACTGTTAAGAATGGAAAGAGACGAATAAATGTTTTCTTACTAGAAATAACATACAAACACTTAAAGGGGGAAATGGAGGGGCGCCTGGGTGGTTCACTTGGTTAAGCGTCCGACTTTGTCTCAGATCATGATCTCATGGTTCATGAGTTCGAGCCCTGCGTTGGGCTCTGTGCTAATAGCTCAGAGCCTGGAGCCTGCTTCGGATTCTGTGTCTCCCTCTCTCTCTGACCCTCCCCTCCCCTGCTCATGTTATGTCTCTCAAAAATGAATAAACATTAAAATTGAGGGGGGGGGGGAAAGAGGAGGGAATGGAGAGAAAAGTTTTTAGGTCCCTGAGTGAGCAAGACAGTAAAAGCTACTGGGTTTAACTCAAAACCTTATGTATCAAATGGGGGGAGAAATAGAGGAGAGAGAGATACAGGAAAGCAAGAGAACAAAAAATTTTCAAATCCACTTGTAGTTTTTCCTCTTAAAATGGGGAGGGTTGATTTCACAGATTGCTAAGGCTTCTTTTGTCTTAACGCTTTACGATTCTGTCAGAACCTTTGAAAGCAAAGAAAAATGGAAATCTACAACTGAACTTCTTTTTGGTAATTCCTGTGTATCATGTTGCAAAAAAAAAGTGATAGCTACAGAGGAGAAAGCTCAATCAAATGAGCCTGTTCATTGGTTTGAAGGCAACAAATCTTTGTGCTCAGAGACTAGATAGACACCAAATCAAATCAATCCCACTTGGAAAAAAAGGAATAAAATTTCATAAAGAACTTAGGCTCAAAACAATGTGTGTTGAATATAGAAAACCACCGTAGGGTGATCAAGCTTCACAGTTATTGGTTTCTATATTACATGGGGCTGTGGAGTAATGTATGCAGGGCTCAGGTCATAAGGATGGCGGTGCAATTGGCAGATGTCATCCTAAATCCACTCTGTCATACTGCTGAAAAGCATCTGGTCATTCTCATATTCCCTTAATTGGAGGATACTCTTGCAAAAGAAAAATAGACTAATGATAGGTAAATACCTAGAAGTAATTGAAAGACCCTTCCTCAGATTAATAGCAGCACACATTCCCCAAACTGTCCCCTATGTGACAACAGCACACATGTCCCCTATGTGACAACATAGGCCAGTTTCCCAAATTCTAGAGAGAAGAGCCAGATGTAGGCAGGGTGTTTGATTCAGAACTACATGGTTGACCTTTGACAACTAGAAATGGAAATAAGAACTGGCTACACTCAAGTAGAAATTTTAAAATGGTCATAACCATGATGCCCTCCCTTTATTTATTGTTTTCTATGTTTAGTTGGTCCCCAAGGTCTTGGGAAAGATCATACAGCTGACCTGACCCAAAAATGTATCAGATCTAGGAAAGAAACCATATAAATTACGATACAAACAGGGTACATCAATGTTTTCAAATTCCTAAAAAAGGCAACATTGTATTTATACAGCACTAAGCATTAGAAGTATTCTCAGATTCAAACTTTGAATCAATATGTAATAGATGCTATACTTCTCAACTTGCTTCAAAAAGACATCACCTGTAGTAAAATGTTTCCTGGGCTGTTAGATCAAATCCCAAATCAGCCACTTACCAACTGTGTGATTATTTTAGAAAATCACTTAAACCCTGTGAACTTCAGGGTTTTTGTATGTACAACAGGATTAATGACATTTACCTTGTAGCATTATTGTAAGGATTAAATAAGATCAGATATGTGAAAAAGTTTAGTGCCTTAGTAGACACTATCATGTTCTCTCCGTTTTTCTTTTCTTACACTCAAGCAACTTGGGAAAGCTGTGGTGATAATGACTCACTGAAACAGAATATAGATTCTGTGAAATCAGGATCCTCAGATCATATTGATTTACTACCTTCCTTCTGACTAGCAATAGAGAAGGAACATAGACATCTGTCTGTAAAGAGGTTCACAGTTTCACAAAAGATTTTAACATTTCCTCTTCCAGTCCTTACCACAGATCTGTAATGTGGGAGTTAAGAAACTCATTTGACTGATGAGGAACTGAGGCTCAGGAAGGTCAAGTCTTGCTCCCAAAGAAGCTATGAGAATTAGAAATTGTCTTAAGTCTTCT
The DNA here is from genome assembly GCF_022837055.1 of Prionailurus viverrinus. NCBI lineage: Eukaryota > Metazoa > Chordata > Mammalia > Carnivora > Felidae > Prionailurus > Prionailurus viverrinus. Next base: position 108,254,596 of record NC_062563.1, read on the forward strand.
GACCTAAGTGTCCCCTATACCCCAGTGACCTCTTTTTCTGGTTGATAAAGCCCTTACCGAGGCCAAATCCTGGGTACCTCGGGAGGGATGCACTCTAACACCTGGTCTACATTAGATGCTAAGTTATCTGCAGGTCCCAAGGTGAGGATACTCTATCATGATCAATCATGCTAATGCTACCTTGTTCCCATGTTCCAGAGCAGGGTCAGTTCAAGTTCTGTTATGTCAGTAGTTGAACTGATGCTCTCTTCTCTGTGGTTTTAATGATTTGGCTATTTTTGTAGCGATATTTAGGAAGTCCAGCAGGTCTCAAGGAAATCATTTGAAGGGCCATGGGAAGGATTAATCGAATATAGCTTGTTATCTTTCCATTAGTGGAATCCATAAAGCTGAAAAGGAGGATTCTAACATAAGAAGATCCTTTGCTTGGGATCCTATAAAAGGGAACCCACCAAACTGCCTGTTTCTTTGTTAATGCAGAGGAAGGACTTGAAAGAATTATGTAGCCTCCAGTAAGCCTAAGCTGGCAAACACACAGAACTGGAGCATTGCTATCACTTTTGCCATCACAGAAAAGATGTTCCAGGTGTTTTTTTGTTTTTTAATGTTCCACTGCTCTTTGCAGGAAACAAACTTCTCAGTCCTGGTGGTGATGGACAAACATCGTATTTTTTCTTCTCCAAGACAGGGTAATTGTGCTTCATACATGGAAGTTAGTGGTCATTTTTAATATTTAGGCATCTGAGTTGGAGATTAAAATTTATAAAGAGCAGTGTGATCCCAGGAAGAAGGACGGGAAGGCACTTCTACTTAGAAATGCAATAAAACAGATGGGCCCTCCCATTCCAGATTTATGTGTTAAAATATTTCAGACACCAGGGTGCCTGGGTGGCTCAGTTGGTTAAGCGTCTGACTTTGGTTCAGGTCATGATCTCAGAGTTCATGGGTTCAAGTCCCGCATTGGGCTCCATACAGTGCAGATCCTCTTTGGGATTCTCTCTCTCCCTCTCTCTGCTCCTTGCTCATGTTCTCGCTCTTAAAAAAAAAAAAAAAAAAAAAAAAAAATATATATATATATATATATATATATATACACACACACACACACACACGTTTTATATACATATAATATACGTGTATGTTTTATATATGTATATATGTGTATAAATACATATATGTGTATACACACACACACATATATATATATATGTGTGTGTGTATATATATATTTCAGATACCTTGTAATGCTGGAGACCTACAGAAGGAAATTTATCTCTCTGTCCCTCTCTCTCATACATGCACACACTTATTTTGCATTGCACACTTATACATCATGAAGATAATTCCAGAGGACAAGACTCAATTTTGTTTCTAAAAGCCTAGAAAGTAACCTTAGGACCCAGCATGTTGACTAATCAATTAAATAATGGCAAGGAAACGCAGTACAATCCCAAGTGTGGGAAAATAATGATAACTACCATGATAATCATTATCTTGAAATATCCTCACTTTGAAGAGATGATCTAATTACTCCCCTGCACATCCCTCATGGGAAAGGTGTTATTATTGCCATCCTGAAGACAAATATAATGTCTACTCTCGATTTACAAGTGTCATTTCTTCAGAGAAGCTTCACTATTTGCTTTTTCTTCATAATGAGTCTTAGACACCCCAAATTAAGTAATTTTGTAGAATTAGAGGCAGAATAATGTTTCTATAAATAAAATCCATGTTTTCCAAACTGCTTTAATCATATATCCTATGAAATTACAAACTGTCCAAAAATATAGAGGATCATATACAAAATAAATATAACCAGAAACTCCAGTGTTTTTCCTGAGCTTCCGTGGGGTATTTTTGCAACTCTCCCATCTTTGGGATGGGGAGTTGGGAAGAAGAGGAGTTGGAGAAATTAACAGGATTCTCTTCTTCCTCTTTCTCTCCAATAAGCCCTAACAACAGCTGCTCTCACAGTGAGTTCTTCTGGACCCAAAGCATAGGGTGAAAGGGAAATGAGAAGAAAAGTTAGAGGGAAAAAAGAAGAAATGGATAAGCAAATAAGAAAGGAGTGGGTAATAGAAACACTGAGTGGTTGTCCTTAAATATCAGTGTCATGACCCAGGAGGCTTCCGAAGGGACTGTATTAGTTTGCCAGGGCTGCTGTAACAAAAGACCACAGCCTGGGTAGCTTAAACAACAGAAATTTCTTTTCTCACAGTTCTGGAAGATAAATGTCCAAGACCAAAGTGTTGGTGGGTTTGGTTTCTCCTGGGGCTTCTCTCCTTGACTGGGGAGAAGGACTGCCTTCTTGCTGTGCCTTCACATGGTCATCTTTATTCGCATGCATCCCTGGTGTATGTCCCAATATCCTCCTCTTAAAAGGATACCAGTCTGATTAGATTAGATGAGGGCACCCTAACAGCCTCATTTTAACTTAGCCATCTCTTAAAGGCCCTATTTCCAAATACAGTCACACTCTGAGCTTAGGGCTTCACCTTAAAAATCTGGGGGAGATAATTCAGCCCATAACATGTGCTTTTATTTAAAATCATCTCCTTTCAGGCAAGATGTTACAAATATGTAATCAGTGTACAACATGGCACTGAAGGAGATGGGTGTTAAAAGATAAACTGAGGCACATTAAAAATGTCAAGAGTTTATTGGAGCAAATATGTATTGGAATCAGGCAGGGCTAACCCAAAGTGGTTTAGGGGCACTCAGCCAATAGGAGCTAGGAGAAAGGCCTTTATACAGCAGAGGAGGAAGCAGAGCAAGGAAAGTACTTGATTGGCTGTCGCTTAAGTGGTTGCCTTATTTGGTAAAGCCCAGGTGGCCACCTGTGATTGGTTGCTCTAAAATTGTTTTCTCAGACAAGACTGCATTTATGGAAATTGATCTGGTTTAGGTTTTGATTTGCTTACGTAGATTACCAAAGCATTAGAGCCACCCTAGTCCAAGGGCCTCCTTCAGTGACTTTAACATGGTTAATAATGCTTTCTCACTCTAGTTAGTCACACATTTTACCACCCGCTGGTTGACTTGAGTTCCCTACCCACCTAGTCTCCAAAGGTGATTCCATTCATCTGCTGGGAGCTTCCTCCCAACACTTTGTTGGAGATGGTCCAAAGCCTCCAAGGGGAGTCTGTTTTCTCCACAGATCCCCAAAGGTTGTTTGCATGATAAGCATGTGCTCATCGAAGAGAGAGCAAGCCATTGCCTCGTCTCTCTTCTGTGAGGTGACAGGTGACAAATGGAGACTTTCTTCTTCTCGTGTTTTGTGAGACACCCTTTTCCCTCAAAGCTCCTCTGCTGTAAGGGTTTTCCCAGTAATGATCTGCACCAGATGGCTTCACCACCGGAGTGCCTCACAGAGTGCACACGCATTTGCTCCTTTCTGGTAGTCTCTGGTCACACAGTCAGATGGGAAGTCTGACAGCCTCACCTGCTGCTGCCAACTGCATTAGTTGGACAAAGGGGGATCTTTGGTGACAAGATTTGTGGCGGTTGGGGATGAACAAAATCCTCAAGGAGTTCTTCCCAAAATGGCACAAAACACATGAAATTATATTGGCCACCACTTCAAGAAGAGTTGACATTCAGTATCCTAATTTTCAAACATGTGAATGAGAACTGTATCCCATTCTAGAAGAAGCCTATTTTAGAATGCTATTATTGATTTTCTGGTTCCTTTAAATAATAAGCTTGGTGCATTTCTTTATGCACCGATTGTAGGATGTAATTGGCAGAATTGTGCAGTGTGTGTATATATTATGTAATTAAGTAGTTATATAAAGTCAGTGGAAATTCATGCATGCATTACTTCATTTAACAAGCCCTTAGCCAGCTTATCACAGATGCTGGAGATGGGACCAAACACTAGGGACACAAAAATGAACAAACTCCTGCCCTCGACAGGCTCACAGTCAACTGGAAAAGAAAGTGAATGGACAGTCTGGAGACAGACTGCTTGTTGAGTGTGCATCAAAATCGCCTATGCCACCCCCCTTCCACTCCACCCCCAGTCCTCTAGTTTCTGATTTTGCGGGGCCAGGAATTTGCTTTTCTAACAAGTTCTCTGGTGATGCTGATATTGCTGGCTGAGGGACCACAGTTTGAGAACCTTGATCTAGTGTCACAAGTGTCGGGGTGGGGGGGGGGGGGGTTGGAAGTACGGGCTGGAGGGCAAGGGGGCCATCAGAGGTTTCACAAAGGAAGTGAGTTTTAAGGGATGAGTGGGGAAGGGTAGGAAGGGAGGGATTAGGACATGCCAAACACATTTAGTTCTAAAGGACAAAAGTTGGAGAAAGTACATATGGTTTGAAAACAAATGCAGATGATTCCATTTGGCTAGGATTAAGTTTGAGTTTGAAGTAGTTGCAAGAGATAAAGCTGAAGAAATGTGTAGGGCCCAGAGCTGTGATTGAGGGCCTTGTTTGAACACTGTCCTGTAGGTGATTATTTCACCATAGATCTCCAGAGCCAGCCTTCAAGCTGGAAGGAAAGAACTTTGGCCAAAGGGCTCTGTCGTAGTTACCCTGCATCAAAAGAAGCTTCTTTCTGAGCCTGGCACAGGGCTTCCCAGTCTGTTGGAAGAAATCCTTTTCATTTCTCTGAAGGTGATAGGACAGTAGAAAGGGTGTGTTGATTGAGTATAACCAGAACTGGGTGGGGCTTAAGTATTTGCCAGTGACCAGTGAACCACAGTGAGGGGGTATGTCAGTTTAATAATTAATTGACTAATTATGATTGGCTCTTGGAAAACCCTAAGCTTCAGTCACCTCACTAATGACCTCCTGGTTACTCAGGCCTAGGAAGGAGGCAGTTGAAGAGAGGAAGAGCCCAATCAGTGCAGGTTGTGATGAAATGTGCTTCATTCCTGTCTCCAGGGGAAGATGACGACGACGATGAATGTGGGGAGGAGAAGCTACCCTCCTGTTTCGATTATGTGATGCATTTCCTGACTGTGTTCTGGAAGGTCCTCTTCGCCTTCGTCCCCCCTACAGAATACTGGAACGGCTGGGCCTGTTTCATTGTCTCCATCCTCATGATCGGCATACTGACAGCTTTCATTGGAGACCTGGCTTCCCACTTCGGATGCACCATTGGCCTGAAAGATTCTGTGACTGCGGTAGTGTTCGTCGCACTTGGAACTTCGGTACCAGGTAGAGAATGCATTCGTATATGATTTCCCCCAGACGTGGAAGCCCATGTGCCTTCCTGACCTTTTCTTTCTCACAATTTCAAGGACTGTGCTAACAAACCAGGCTTATGAAAGACAAGAGCCCAGAGATATAAATAATGTCACTGCCAGAAAACTGTCATGGCAGTTTTCAAGGTTAGAACGCTGGCCAGTAATCATCATGGTGACAGGAAAGCATTCCCAGAGGGACTGCCTGGCCTGCGTGGAGAGAGCACATTGGTTTGATGGATAGATCGATAGATCAGCTTCCCATTACAATTAGCACTTTTAAAAACACGAAATTACAGGATCATCTTCAAGCACAAAATTTGTCTTTTAGATATTTACTAATGTTTGGATAATTTCCATGAAACTGTATGGTTGGATACCTGAGATAAATACCTACTGAAAACCTGATACAATATTCTCTTGACCCAAATGTTAATGGGAATAAGTTTACAAAAAAAGTCAACATTGAGCAGGACAGGGAAAAAGTAATTCTGGCCAAAGCGAGCAGGGCAGCTACACATTTCGTGGATGTCCCTTCGTGCATTCCTTATAAGCTGAATTTTTCTTCCCACCTACAACTGTAGTTCATTATATTTGCTCAGACTTCTAAGAAACCCTCCTCCCAAACTTGACATTGACAGCAGTAATTTTCAAACTTTGGTGAGCATCAAAATTACCTGGGAGCCTGTTTAAAACAATGCAAATACCCTGAACCTACCATCAACCTGAGGAGTCAGGAGATCTGGAGGACAGGCCCAGACAATGTGTGTTTTAAGTTCACAGGTGATTCTGGTGCACATCAGAGCCTACTGTAACTGAAGTTCTGGATCCAGCCCCCAGCACTAGTTGACATCATGGCAGATATACGGCTAACCCTGGCTTTTGGTTTTGAGTCTGAAAACAAGTACGGCTTAAATCATGTATTTATCTCCTCACTGGAAGTTACTAGCTGTTCTTCTGCACTCCGACATTTATCATCTCAGTGACTGTGGACAAGTCTCTGAGCCTTCATTTGTAAAATTGGGAGAGTCCTATATAACTTGCAGAATTATGGTATGGACTGGAGAAGATACCTATAAATTATGCATCTACTAAAACATTTGAAACATAGAAGGAATTTGATTAAAACAGCAGCTTTTGTTAATTAGTTATTTATGAATGGCTGAGGACGGTCTGACCAGTGTAAGTTTGGACAATTCATCTTTGAGTAACCGGGAATAAACTGTCCAGATTTATACTGGTGAGCTATATTACACATGGGATCATCCAACTGATTGACCATTTGGGAGTCCTGATCAAGGGGTCCGGTGTAGTTCCGGTGTCCAACTGAGATGATGGAGGCTCCAGAGGATCTAGGGGGTACTTTCACTCCTGCCATGGAGCAGGACTATGCAGTCTTCCATTTGACAGCTGATCCTCGGGGGTGGGGGGTGGGGGGGTGGGGGGGCGGGAAGCAGACACCCTCTCAACCCCAGCTGTTTCTAGCAGTTTCCATTTTGATCTTTACTTTGAATTTTTTCCAGAAAATAACCAGAAATTTAGCAAGCAGGAGGAGAACCTTAAAATATTCTTTATTGCAAGTTGTTCTGTTTGGAGAACAACTGTACCAAAAGGAACAAAATATAACGGCTATCCGTTGCTCTATCTCAGGTTACTATAGGAAACTATGCTTTGGAATCTACTCTCCCTAAGGCTGGTGCTCAGGTTAGCATGCACTGTTGGCCCTGGGTTTAACCCTCGAGGAGAATATTGCAAATTAGGATAACGAAAGCAAAACTTAGGTCTCTCGTCAGCATTACTCAAAATCAGCTTACCTCTCTGGAAACGCAGCCGGTGGTCCTACCAAATGCATCTCCTGTTTTCAAAAGGATCAGAAGAAACGATTTTACTAAGTCAAATCCTTGTTTCTAAATATTTACATTTTTAAAAAATCTCCCAGCTCCTCATTTCAATACCTCAAAACTGGCTCCTTTCCCTATATACCAGTCTTCCAACGTGCTTGTGTGCCTCTCTTGTTTTAAACTCTTGAAAAGTGTGGCAGCCATACCATATCATTAAGGTTTTTTTTTTTTTCTGGAACATGAAATGTGGATGACACTAAACCTCAGTGTTTGGAGGGGTCATTGTTCTGCCACTTAAAACCAGCTCAGAACCCAGGTAGGGGCATCAAGAGGTAAGAAAGCCTGTTGGGGAGAATCCAACAGAATCATTAGCTGTCAGAACGGTTTTCCTTCACCGCCAAAAATTCTTCCCATCGGAAAACAGATTCCTTCGCTCTGCTACCTGGAGAATTCCTGTAATTTGCTGCAATATTAGCTGCGCAGCATGCTCCCCACACAATATATTCACAGGTAATCTCATCATATTTATATAAACAGACACCCCCCCAAAAAAAGCTGTGCAAATTGAACGAGATGCTGAGCAAACATAATATTTCTGACTTGATTCTTCAACCCTGATGATTCAGAGAATGCCTTATTATAGCTTCTGACTCCTCAAAAAAAAAAAAAAAAAAAAGATGCTATTGTTCCCAGATGACAAAGCCCAGTTGGTACAGGTAGAAGAATAAAGGAGAGACTAGTTCTTTTCACCTAAAGTGTACCATTAATCGGCACTGGTCCTGAGACCCCGCTTTTTCTCTAGGTTGATGTCTTGACACTTTTCCTAAAGCAGAAGGGTTCCCGGCTAGCGTTCGATGGGCTGTTTGCCTCTTTGTGGTGAGACCCTTGAACTCTCAGCTTGGGATGGCCTGCCCTAAGCAGGATTAAATATTTAAATATCTCAAAGTTGGTTTTTTTTTTATATTTTTATATTTTTCAACCTCTATGGGGGGAAAAAACGGCTCCCTCATGCCTCTGGTATCAAATACTCACTCTAGCCTATTGGCAGAGGAGGACCCCTGAGGGTCTGCACTCCCCCTCAACATTAGGTATGCCGAGATGACCTTAAGGACTCACACCTGCTAGCAGAGCAAGAGCCTTCTTTTCCAGAGAAGAGGGGCTTCCTGAATAGTCTTCTCCCACCTCTAAATGGTGGCATAGGCAGAGTCTAGTCTCCAGTTCCCCCTTCCCCATCTGGGCCCATCACACCAGTCTCCATGGCTTAAATGCCGCCAACGTGCCAATGATTACCAAACATGTTTCTCCAGTCTCCACCTTCCTGAGTTCTAGATTCATATGCCAACTGCCCTCCCTATATTGATGCTGGATGTGGAAGTTGGGGCTCCAAATCACCATGTGCAGAGTGGAACGGCTTTATTTCCACTTCCCAGCTGCCTTATCCTTCAACCAAACCTATTCCTTCCAGATCTTGCCTTTTTTCAGGAAAACAGTATCATCATCTACCCAGTGTCCTTGATTTCTTTTTCCTTGTCCCCACAGTCAAGCCATCCTTAGGTCCTGCAGATCTTACCACTATGGTACATCATGATGGGACCACTTAGTTCTCTATAACCAAGTCCAGACAGGCCATTCTCTCTGACTCCTACAGTAGCTTCTTGTCTCCATGCTTCTTCTAGGGATTGTTTTAAGATGGCAATCAGACCGCATTTCTGCTTACCATCTTCCAAGGGCTTCCTACTTCACTGAAGATAAACTTCAAAAGTATCCTCCTGGCTAACAAAGAAAGCCCTATGTGACTTGGCCCTTGCCTGTCTTTCCATTGTTTTCCTCCTTGTTCTTCAGCCCCACTGGCCTTTTTATTGTCCTCCACACATCAAGTTTGTTCCTTTCTCAAGGTTGCACTAGCTGTCGAAAATGCTCTTCCCCTCCATTTACCCAAGACTGGTTCTTTGTCTTCAATTATAGTTCATCCTAAATGTCACTTCCTCGAAGAGACCTTTCCTAACCACACAATGTGAAGTGGTTCAAACAGTTCATTTGTGTTATATCACCCTTTTTCCATAGAGTCTTTATTACCTTCTGGATGTTTTGGTTTATTTTTGAATGTTATTGTCTACCTCTCCTCACTGAAATATAGGCTTCATGGGAGCAGAAACCTTGCCCTTTTAATGTCTCTCATATTTTTGGCTTCGAAAATGATGCCCAGATAACAGATAATACAATTGCATGTGCCCATGTGTTTGGCCGTGTATGTGAATGTGTTGTGTCTATAAATGAACGGACAAATCATCCATTGACACTTTATTGTGAGTTACTCAGATGACTTTCTTAACACCTTCTAGAGACAAGTAAGAAAGTTATGATTGAGGGAGATGAGCAGTAGATACTTTTATAGTGTGGATTATTCTTGAAGAATATATTTGGGCAGGTTATTGTAGTTAAGAAGAGCAAGGATAACTTGAGAGCAGTGAGTCTCCTCTTTCATAATGTGGCTATGATGAGAAGGGTGATGAAGGGCAAAATATTTTTTGTCTCTTTCTTCATTATCTTGTCTATCATCGCTGATTTTCAGATCCAGAACTCAGGCCAATACTTTTAAAACTTTAGGTATATTTTGTGTAGTACTAATTAGGCATTCTGCAGTAGCCTGACTTGGGACCATAACTAGGTTATGTCAGATTGTTTCTATGGGAAATAGGCTCGAAATCTCAAAGAAATTAATGCAAGAAGTTTAGAAGCCAGCCATTTTTGTATGAGGCACCACCTATAGCACATACTGTTTTTGCGTACATTTACTTGGATGAAATTGGGTACATTGGGCCAAAATATTCCAGCTTCTATATCACATTCCAAACACGGGTGTTCCTTGCATCTCTTGCTTCTATTGGAATCAAGTAGAAGCAAGCATTCTTCCTTACGGAGAAAACTCTTAGATGTTAATGAGCTGGGAATATTTTGACTTCACTCAGTCTACCTTGGTCGTGGTCCATACGTCTTGATTAGGCTTGTGCCTGAAGCTGGCCTACTGCCCCTTGTATCTTCCCATTAGGAGCTGTTTACTCCTAGGACCACAACAGTTTTAAAATTGGGCATTCTAAGGCTGCTTCTTAGCCTCTGGTATTGTTAGATTTCTCTGTTCACTTCCAGTGTTTTGAATATCCTTTGAGTTTTGTCAAGTAGGAATTATTTCATTGTAGACACTTTAAATCATGAAGAGAAAGAAAAGAGATGATCTTAGGCATTTTTCCCATTCTGTATATAGAACCTTTTTTTAAAGAATAAAACCTTATTTTAGAGAAATGTATGCTATTTTTAAGTTACATTACTTCCAGGTTTCTAAACACCATAGGAAGAATTTGACAAAAAACTAGTTATACTAGCTGTTCACTATGTTTGCTTAGTGAAGCGTCATGAATATGCACCAAGGAGGTAGAGAGTTTTAGAACTATAGGTACAGAGTTTTAGAACTGAATCCAGGAAGCTGGACTTCCAACCATTACTCATTGTATGACTGGAATCAGTTGTTTGACTCAGCCTTGGTTTTCCTGCCTGTAAAACAGGCATGATGATACATGGCAATTTGTTTAAACTTTTTTTTAATGTTTTATTTTTGAAAGCAAGAGAGACAGACCATGGGTGTGGGAGGGGCAGAAAGTGAGGGAGACACAGAATCCAAAGTGGAGCTGTCAGCACAGAGCCCGACATGGGGCTCGAACTCACAGTGAGATCATGACCTGAGCTGAAGTCAGATGCTTAACCGACTGAGCCACCCAGGAGCCCCGATACATGGCAATTTAAGCAGAGTTGATGAGAGGATTAAAGTAATATGGATCTCAGAGCACTTTGTCAACCAAAAATTGCTATAAATCTAGGAAATAACATTCTCTACACTGACATCAACTCTCAAAATGTCAAAAGGAATAGAAACCATCAGAAAATGAGAAAGAATAGGAAAAATATTATGATCAGGGAAGGAAACTTTTAAAACTTTATGACTCCACTGTGTGTTAGGCAGACACACTGTATTTATATTATCTATTATTTCATTTAGATCATATCATTAAGTTACATGAAGTGATTTTTGTCTCCTCTGAGATTTTCTTATCCCTGAGACCCAAACATTCTCTAAAAGTGAATTTATTTTTTACTTCTTTGGCATTGTGCTAGAAAACATTGCAGATATATATAGATATAGATATAGATATAGATATAGATATAGATATAGATATAGATATATAGACACACACACACACACACACTATATATATATATATATATATATATATATATATAATGCATATATATAACATATATAAAACATATTATTCATGGTTAACGTTTTGGTTTTTACTTTCCTAACTTCTAAAAACTCTGAAAACTACAACATTATAGAGTATACTTGAGTAACAAAGACATTACAATTTATTAAATCCTGCTGCTTTATTTCCCAGGGGATCCTAACATAACTAGTATAGTCATGCAGGTTGTATAGACAGTAGTGCCTCTGTTTAAAAGTCCCTTTATCACGTAAAGAGAGCACCAATATCCTCACTTACATAATGAAATTAAGGCCCACAGAGAATTATTTGCTTATATTCAGTCCAAGTTTCAATCGATGACAAATTGTCTCTCCTTATCATAATCTAGTACTCAACCACTCTATTTTTTTATGTGGATTTATTTTTTATATGGATTTATTTTTAAAGTATCCCATATTTTCCCACATATCTTATAATTTGTGGGAAATTACTTCTTTCTTTGCTTCAATTTAGTATTTCCTACTTTTAAAGCATGCCACAGTAGAATTATATTCAAGCTCTTTGAGGTCAGGCACCTTATATCCTTATTCCTTTGGCATGGAAAGCACCTAGTAGGGTACATGCTTCAAAAAATTACAGAAATGATAAAGGCCTATTTCTATACCCATAAACACTTAGCATTTCCTACCTGTAAAAATTTAAAGGAGGTTTGGTCCTTCTGGGCCGAGACCAAAGCTTCCTGTGATACACGGCTGACCAGGCACGGGGGTCAGGATCAGGAAGGGCATATCGGGGATGTTCTCCCAGCAGTCACATTCTGCAGACTTACTGGAAACTGGAAATCAAGCCGTTTTCTAGGTCTCTGAGCAGGAGTAGGAGCCTGGGAGTAGAATCACTAGAAGTAACTATCCAAGGCATCTATCAGTACATACACTCAGCCTCCCCCTTACTTAACAACAGAGATGGAGTCAGAAGGAAACACAGCACAATCAGATACTCTTCTCAGGGTAAATTGTATCCAGCCATTCTGAAATCCCACAGCCATCTGATCTACCCTGGAGAATAACGAGGAATCCGACTGATACAACCATTTCCTCTCCCTCCATCCTACTTCAGATAGATTTGGTGTTTTCATTTCTGGGTTCATGGATTAACTGGGAAACAGCCTCAATATAAGAATTATGCAAAATCATCTCTTAGTGGGGTATTCATGGTTCTCCACAAGACGGTATAAAAGAACATGAGCTTTAGAGTCAGGTAAACGTGAGTTCAAATCCACCCACCCCACCTCTAGAGGCAAATTGCTTGACTCCTGTCAACCTTAGTTCATTAATCTGAATAACAGTAATGGGGACATGAAAATCTACCTCAGAGTTGTAGTGAAGATGGCATGAGAGCACCTTTATCAAGCACCCGGTACAGGGCCTAGCATATAATTGGTGCTTGAAAAAAATATTAGATCTCTTTTCCTTTCTACCTCAATGTACTGATAAATAGGCTTAGGTCTCCCGGTAGTTAGCTCAGCTATATCACAGCAGTGAAAAATAGCAAACCAAGTAAATTCACAGCCCATCTTCATTATGAGGTCCTGTGTTAGGAATTCCTACATTAGGAATTCAGGTTTGGTGGACATTCTCAATTGTGTTCCTGTTTCCTGCAATTTTACCCCGAGCTTTTACACTCAACATTGGCATTTCAACCCAGACGCGGTTGAAGAGAACATACCATAGCTACATATTACCTGTATACGAATTTAATCGGGTGATTAACATTTCACAACAGCTTAAATGGGAATGAAAACAGAATTGCTTTACTCTGCACCAGGATTTCCCCATGGCTATAATGTTGGTTCCCCCAGGAAGATCCGAAAGGGCAGGTATATTTTGTTTCCAGATACCTGAATAAGCAGTCAGTTTCTTCGCCACCAAGAAAGGTCAGGACTGCTGAAAATGGGGCCCTCTGATCACAGTCAGGCCAAGAGGCAGAGCCACCCAGGGACACGGCCAGAGGTCCAGCACCGGGCAACCCTTAATCACTCAGAGGGCTTTCCACAGGACCTTCTCTCACCTTCACATCAGTGACCAGCCAGCTGGAGATAAAATGCTCGGAATGTTCCAGCACACTTTCTCATGAATAGGTGAGGTCATAGGACTTGAAGGAAGCTTACAAAAGCAAGCATTTCTAAGGACAGAGCGAAACAAAGGAAGGCTGGATACCAGATTTCACAAGATTTGCTCCACAAATGGCACAAGAACTGCCTGTTATTCTAAACTAAAACACTGGGGAATAGACTAAGTGCAGCAGACCCAAAGCCATTTTTGTAAAAACCTGGGAAACACCCATTTCAAAACTATTTGAATTCCTTATTCTTACAGCCCAAAAGAAGAATTTGTATTTAGTACTTACAAATTTTTTTGTTGGCAATTGCAATCTTTAATTTGTATCAAGAGGTAGCACTGTATGGGGTCCCTGGCATGGAGCACAAGGCTGGAGGGGGACCAGGATGCTGACAATGATGTCATCTACCAGGAGGTGGCCCCGGGGAGCTGAGAATGCAGCACGCGTCATGCCCAATGTGACATAAGCCTGTCTTTGGATTAGTGCCCCAATCCCACGCCAACCACCTTCACTCAGTCCCACAAAAATCATGGTGTAAAAGAAGGGAGACTAAAAATGTTTCACCCTAGTCTTCTCTGGGCCTTCCTGCCTAGTCTAGGTCAGACAAAGCAAGGATATTGGCAGAAACATCACGCCGTTCAGTGGTGTGTGTGTGTGTGTGTGTGTGTGTTGTATTCAGAGAGCTGGTGTTATGAATGTGCAATGCGAATGAATGTAGATTTCCTCTCCTTTTTAGTCTTGAGGTATATTGCAAAGGGGGAAAAAAAAACAAGTGAAGACCTTAGGCCTGTTTGCTCCAAGGGGACTAACAATAGCCTGGGTCTCTTAGAAGTGACTTGAAAATAATGTTGAGGTGATAACTTTCATTTCTCCCTTGTCACATGTGGAAATTAGATAATGAAAATGAAAAATTTCAAGAACCACTGTTGTGTTTTTTTTCTTTTAAATTCAGGCCTCAGGCTGCATTTTTAAACAACCTTGTAGGCATAATTTCTATACCATAAAAGTCACCCATTGAAATGTACAGTTTAGGGAGTTTTTTATTTTTTTAGCATATCTACAGTGCCCTACAATCATTACCCTAATCCAGCTTTAGAACATTTCATCACTTCCCTCTTGGCTACTGACAGGTAATCCCCACCTCTACCCACATGAATTTCTTCCCTCTTGTAACTTCCCTCTTGGCTACGGACAGGTACTCCCCACCTTTGCCTCCTGCCCCAGGGAGCCACTAATGTAACTTTGAAGACCCCACAGATTCGGCTTCTTTCAGCATTTCTCAAGGGCCAATTTGAATGTAAAAATGTCATGGATCCTCCACATGATGGTAACTATACTTTAGTAATACATAAATGTAGGGATTTACCTCAGATTCTGTAAAATTTTAAGATAATTTTTGTTTTATTCACCATAACATCTCTATAGTCATTTGCAAACTACAAATATGAGATATTTTTGGTCTTTATTGCTTTGTGAATATAGAGATATGTGCACCCTTTAAAACAATCCCACTACCCTCCCCCACAACAGTAGCCTTGGCTCATATATTTGAAATCGCTGGGGGAAAATATCACACAATGGTATTTAGAATTAGCACTGTGAATCTTGGGGTAAAACCCCCGTTTAATGATCTATAGAGGCTAAATATCTGTGGCCAATTCAGTCAGGTAATCATAACACATTGAAAATGAGGCAACTCTCATGAGTTCAGCTTCTTACTATTATCCCCAGCCCTAGCTGTCACCCTGTAGACACTGGTCATTGGCCCCTGGATCAATACAAATCCATGAAAACCATTAGGAAGAGAGTAGAGACCAGGGCCTAGAACACAGGCTGTGAACATTGTCTCCTGCACACAGAATATCATCACTGAATTCAAAAGAAAAAAAAAAGTGAGCTACAAAAAAAAGCAGAACCTAATTGCCATGTCATGGGCACCGCATGAGAAACAAAATGACTTTAAGGCTCATTGCTATTTTTAGAAGAGAAGGCAAATAAAATGGTAATTCAATTTAAAAAGCAAATCTTACATGTGACTGTAAAAGCATTTTAATACCTGTTGGGGATAGTGCATATCACAGACGTGAAATCATGGTGCTTGGCATTTAAGTACAAAGCCAGCTGGAATGCCATCAATGCTCCTCAGCGCACAGACCTCACATCCTGCCTTTGCCCAGGACTGAAACTTAAGCTATATATTACCAGTTTATACTCTGCTTCATTCCACAAAAAGGATTTAAATCCATAAAATGCCTCACATTCTTCAGCCACCTTTTCTGGCGCATGACCCAGAAATGCCAAATCTATTGGTGGCCATATTAGATAACCTTTGTTTAACTCAGCACATATAAATCCTATGTTTCGTGCTAAGGAGAAAATAGCCACTTTGGTTCTATTATTTACAATCAGGAAATGCTGTGTCGTGTTTGTTTCCTTTCCCCTCTCTCCCTCCTGTTCTGGAGCCCAGGAGGCTTTTTGACAGGGTCCTCCATAAATTGTAAGCTATTATTAGGTTATCGCCCTAAAAACTCATGGGTTGAGACAACAAGCAAGACTTGCTGTGGTTCCAAACTGAAATGATCCCCACTGGGGTCCACAAATGGAGCCAGCAGAGGACAAATTATACCTTGTCATTCCTGAGTTAGAGTTGTGAAACAACAACTAACCACAAATGTGCAAAAAGATCACGAAAATGTCCTTCTCGGAAGGATTCTTTGTATGATGATGCTTCAGACAGCTGAAAAATGGCAAAGCAAAAGCCCTAAACTAACCCACTTGTCCAATTAGAAGACAACTGGTCAGGGTGCTCAGAAAGGGGTCAACATCCAGCGTGAGACCACACCAGAAATGCTCCCAGGTGCTGCTCGTCCTTTTGTCTGTTTCCGTCTGTGCTTCCAGAGTTCCACATGTAGGGAGACAAGGGTCAAACCACCTAGAAGAACCTGACATTGATAACTTCAGGACCAAGTCTTGTTTTCCTGAGAGTATGGATTAAGCCCTTTCTTCTACAACTTCTATACCTGAGCTCAGTCTACAGAGGAATAGAAGTGAGAAGTAATATTCAAAATAAAAAACTGTGTTCTGACAGATGATGCCAGGAAGCACAAACTGAGTGTAAGACAATGTGGCATTCTCGATCATCAAATATTCCAGACATCTTCCCTCTACACGAGTCATTAGACGTTAAGTTTAAAACCATTTTTTAAACATCAGATCAAAGGAAGCAGTATGATACAGTAGCAAGGCATAGGATTCAGAGCCATTTTGCATGTGCGTTGATTCATGTGTTCTACAAATATTAAGTACCCACTAAGTAGTATACCCCATTCGACATAGTAGATACAGAGGGATAAACGAGACAGATGTTTAATCCCACAAAGTGCATACCCCAGGGGAAGAAAACAGATACTTAACAAAAATAGGATAAAGTTTCAGATAGCAATGAGATGAACATTCTTGAGAAGAAAATAAAACAGGATTATGGAATCCTGGACTCAAGAGCATGTATACACTATACACACGGAGGGGTATTTTAATAGGGTAGTATGACTCCTTATACACCAATCATTGGAAAATTACCTACTCACTCAAACCTCTGGTTATCCCCCTGCAAACTTATCCCAGCAGTTCTAACCTTAGAAATTATGAAAAGGCATTACTTTTTCTTGACCTATTCCTTTACATAACCCTTTTGAGGTTTTCGGTGGTTTACTTTCCTCTCTGACAGCTGTGACTCTCTTATTACCCCTACCAACATCTATTCTTAGGGGATAGTACCCAACTTCCCTGGGTTTTTCTTCCCAATACTTCTTCCCCTCCCAATCTAAATGTTCCGTGTTAGTTATTACTTTGGAATATCCAACAAATGATCCACATTAAGGCATCAGTGGTGAATGATGATTTCATGAGGGCAGGGCATTTGCACTTAACACAAAAAGTGTTTCAACAGTAACCACATTTGCATAGCTTCATTGTTTTAAAAGTACATCTGTATAAATTATCTCTTTGATATCCACAGCAGCCCTGGAAGTTAGGCAATCTAGATGTGTCATCAGGTTCAGAGCGTGGGATAATATCTGGCAAGAATGGAATCTGATGAGAGATCCTGGAAACAAGCCTCCAGCATGAGAACCCGGGCACCAGAAATCACAAAATGTGGATTCTAAGCCCACCCCTGCATTCACATTCCTTCTGCCTCCTAGGGGGCTTCAGCTTCCTCCTCTGAAAAAAAAAAAAAAAAAAAAAAAAAAAAAAAAAAAAACCAACATGGCACCCACCCATCCATGCACCCACCCACTGAATTGTCAGAAAGAACAAATAGTAGAACATCTATGGAAGAGCTCTGAAAGCTCTCAGATGTAAAAATAAGAAATTTTTGTCAAAAGTCATTTAAAAATTATCTACCAAGAGCAGTGCTAGGTGCCTGGGAAAGAGACAAGAACAAAATATGACATTAGAGCTCAGCCTCATCACGTATCCTTAGCACCCTGGATGGAGATCTACACCTTACTTTCTAGTCTCCGCATTCCAAATTACAACTCTAGTAAGAGCCCAGGTACAAACGATGGAAGGCTTGGGTATTATATCCCTTCTCAGAAATGTTAAGGGCACAGAGCTCTTAACAAATGAACATGCGAAGTAATTTTGTGGGTTGAAGTCAATGGAATATACTATTAGTAAATACAATATGTTACCATAACACAGATACAGAATTTAGAGAGGATTCTGGCCTTGTCATATAGTCCATCATTGCCTGACAAGAATGGTTCGAAGGAAACAAGGACCCATAGATCTCTCCCCTTCACAGCTCGTCCTCAGAAAAGTTTTATAGTAGATGAAGTTGTTTTTCAAGATTCTTGTTCCACTTTATGGTCTGTCCTGAGCATCTTCCTAACTCTAAATTCCAGGCCAGGAAACCCCTGATGGCCAGGAAATCTCTTCATTACTCTCACCCCCCCCCTCCTCACCCTGACGCCTGCTGAGATGCACCTGCTGTGTGTGCAGTATTATGATGCCTTCCCCCTTAGGATCCCACTACCATAGCCCTGATCACTGAAAGTGACCTTTACTGTTTATTGAGATGACTCTATTTGCCCACTTTTAGTAGTGTACACGCTTTCCTGAACTCATAATGCACAAAGCAACCCCTCTCAAAAAAAGAAGGTTTATGAGGAATAAATAACTGGGTAACCATCCACAGGACACGGGCACATGTTGGGGGTCTTCAGCGTGTTACCTAGATCTGTAGACTTTGAGTTTTACCAGTATAGCCCAGCTGAAAGGGAAGTTCTCTTGTAACCTACTAGGGCTATCTGGAAGTGGCAGTGAGCGTTTCTGTTTTCTCCAAGTTATAGTACAGTCTTTCTGTCGGGTCCCACTCAGCTACCTGTAGTTCTAGCAAGGCTTGGGGCACCTATGGCTTTACCATCTCTAAAGCAGGACTTGAGAAGATTAGGACAGGAGACAGATGTTCCAGAAATAGAACAAAGCATAGAAGAACCAACCAGGCTTCAAAGGCAAGGAGGGTTGAGGGACAGAGGGAGATTATGGGGAAGGAAGGAACAGCAAGGTGGAAGACACTGACTGTTTCACGCAAGGCAACCCTGGACTGTGTTGGAGGCAAGGAGTTCCACTTGTATCTAATAACAAAATGGCTTGGGAAAGTGACAGCTACTTGCTGTAGCCCCAAACCTGCCCTTTTTTTGCCTTTTCAAAATTAGCAAAATGCTGCTGATCTAAATCTCAACAATGTTTTACCCTCATGGACTTGGTATTAATAAAGGTTCATTATAAAAGTAATAAAATTCTGGCTCAAAATTGAAAATACCAGAACCTTGATGTTATTTTTAAAGTAGGTTCCTTCAAGCCTGTTTTTATGTACTATAATGTAATAGCAAGAGAAGCCAGGAACTTAGGAATTGAAAAAATTACTTTGTCAGTGATCTCTAATATTGTTCTAAAGGTATGAAGGGTCATCCATGGAAATAGCCCCTTCTTAATCTGTTTCTGACCCGTACAAATATTTTTCTAAAGTAGTCAGGCTGATGTTTCTCTGTACAACCATTTTAATCCTTTTCTTTCAACTGATAAGCTGTTTTAGTATTGTGTAGTTATAGTCAGAGGTGAACATTATAAGGTTTCTGGATATTTTCTTGGAACGCTTTGCCCAATTTCAAATTTCAGGTATGTTATTTAGTCCTTGTCAACACCCCACGCTCCTATGCATAAAGTCAGTCAATACACAGTGCACTTGTGGTTAAGAACATGAATTCTGGCTAGGAGCACATTAGTTTGTGAATACTAGTTTCACCTCTTATTGGCTATATAACTTTAGCCAACTTTCTTATACTCAGAGATTCAATTTTCTCATCTATCAAATGAAGATAATAAAAGTTCCTACTTCATACGATTGTCTTGTAGATTACATGGGAAGCCATATATAATCGTTTTAATGTTTATTTATTTTTGAGAGAGAGAGACAGACAGACACAGAATCCGAAGTAGGCTCCAGGCTCTGAGCTGTCAGCACAGAGCCCGATGTGGGGTCCAGACCCACGAACTATGAGCTGAAGTCAGACACTCAACCGACTGAGCCACCCAGGTGCCCCGATGGGAAGCCATATATAGAGCCTCGCCGAGGAGCCTCGTAAATGTTAACTATCGCTGCCCTTATCACCACTATCATTTGTGGACATCACAGACAGAAACACATTCTCCCTAAATCCTATAGGTTTATTAACCTTAAATCACCTAGCTGAAGGAAACCATAATAAAAAGTGGTTAATATCATTAACATTCCCTTTGTTATCACCAGAACAAAGAATTCTGAAATGGGAAATATTTGCTGTGCACCTACTAACTTCCAGACACCATCCTGAGCCATTTTGTAGTGCTTCTTTTGATCATCTTTATGGCTATATAAATAGGGACTTTTATTTTCGCTATTTTACAGATATCAGAGTCTTAAAGAGAGGTTATCCCAAGGCCACACACCCAGTACATGGTAAATGGGACCAGGACCAGGTCTTACTCCATAGCTTAGGCTCCTTCCTACTATAACTAGAGACATTATGCAGTCCACAGTAATCAGCACTGGCATCCTTCAGTAACAACAGTGGTTAACCACAGAGTAACATGGAATCAGGTGACCAAATGAACTATGGACAGTGACCTCTGCTTACTAAGGCTCTCAATGCCAACCAGAACCAATGATTCACATGAACCCAGTGGGAACTGTGGAATACTATGGTCATCATCAAGCTGCCTGTTTACCACTTGAACAGAGACAGGAGACTTCTCTCAAGTCAGTCAACCCTGCACCCCTTATTTTATCAGGCACACGTTGCAACTTCCACCACAATAATCTGCATGAACCTTTTTATGTGGGGAAATAGACAAGCAGGACCCCCAAAGTGAAAGTACCAAACCCACTTAACATACATAATCTGGTCCACTCCAAGACCATGTTAATGCAAGTCTCAGGAGACAACCAGGTCAGAATACCACTTCGTTGCTCCACACCCAGCTAGTTGGTTTGGGGCTTTTTTCAAGGTCAAGAGTGGGCATGGGGAGGAGTGAATAGAATTGAACAGAATGAATTGAATTGAATTAGCCCCATCTCAGACAAACCTTTAGAGTTCTTTGAGAGGCTCAAAAGTTGTTGTTGACCTCAAAGATTTAGAACCAGGGATTTGAGAAAATTTCAGCAAACCTCATGAAGCTAGACGTTTAAACGAGGAAGGGGAACCTTGGATCCTCTCTTGAATCTTCATGGACATCATACTGAACGATCATCCCATTATGGGTGTGTTTAAGAGTGGAGTATTATCATGTTCTTTTGAGAGCACGGATCAAATTTTGGAAGGCAGATCAAATAGCACTGTTGGTTTGTGTTCATTCTCTCCTCCACTTTGTGTTCCTCAGAAAAATAAACCCCCATTACTTTTCCCTTTTAATTAGAATTAATCTCTTTGAATTTCAAATCTCCCAGGATTTCAAATACAAAACAGGAAAAGAATGTCCTGGAGGTACCCTTGCAAAGATATCAAAATGAAAATAGTTATTTGGTAACAAAACAAGGCTGGTTTTCGACGATCTGTGCGTCAGGGCTATTCCATACGCTATCCAGGAGGTGCCATTGTCCTCACATGGATGAAGAAACAAAGGCTCTGAGTGGTTAGTGGATCTCAGTCTGGTTGGGGGAGCTTTAAAAAATACTGGTGCTCCAGACAAATTAAACAGAAGCTTGGGTGGGGCTAGGAAGCTAGTATTTTTCAAATGTTGCCCTGGTGGTTCTGATTTGCAGTTGGGGATAAAAATGAGTAGAAGCAGGTGTTCCGATGTGCCAACACGAATCCTCTGGAGCTTACTTACCTCTGTTCCCTTCTAAAAATAAGTCACGTCACCATCTCCATTTCTTTTTTACACTCTTTCAGGGAGCTTTTATGGGCAGAAATCTCATTGAAGTGTTCTTCCCTTTTTCTGTTTTTACAACTCCTAACTGGTCATTAATCCGTCAACATCAGTAATTCCTTGACCTCTTGCACTTCACCTGAAAGTCAAATAAGGATTCTTTTGAGATGAACCAATGGAGTGCGTGTGTGAGGCAGTGTGGTTTTCGTATTTACTTGGGTAAATGTCACAACTAAAGACAAAATCTTGTTCAAAGTCCTCAGTGACAGAATTCTCATGTAAATGATTTTCATTTGAATTCTAAAAAAGCAAGACAAAAAGCTCCTAGAGGAGAATAGATGCCTGCCTGCTTGCCTTTCAGTCACTAGTGAGATTAGGGCCTTAAAACTAGAAGAGCTCCAATGCCATTCCATGACTCAGGCTATATGGAATTTTCAAAATAAAGAATCGCTTTGATTTTTGAGAATAATTTTATGCTTTATCGCATTTTTAAATGCACATGATCATAAAGTTAGGCAGTCTTTAAAGGATGTTATAACTCCCTGAAAGTTTAGAATTATCACATTGAGTCAGAATTCCCCACCACTTATTCTCTTAGGATCTGGTGCTACTGGGTTATAAAAATAGCCAATAATGCTGAACACTCATTAGGTCTCAGGCCCTAATCTTCGTGCTGCTCAGGTTAACAGGGTTTCTTTCAAAACCCTCTGAAGTAGGTAAGCTTCTTACCTGGCGAATGGTGGAGCCAGAATTCTACGAATTTAAGTAAATTTCCTTCCTCCTTTGGTCTTTCATAGCATCCATGCTGGAACAAGGTTTAAAAATAATAAGAACATAGCATAACTCAAGAGTTGGAGGGCATTAGAACTGGAGGGGCAGCCCCGGCCCCTCCATTAAACCCACCCAAGTGTGTGTTTGAGTCAAACCACCACTAGACCGGAGCGCATCAGTTTCCAAGAGAAAGTAGCTGCTTCCCCCAAACTGAAACATCTATCCCTCTCAGCAAGGCCCCCCAAACAATGGGTGTTTGGAGCAACAGCCATTTCCCTGGCTCAGAGCCATGGTTCTCAAACCTTGGTATAAAGAAGAATAATGTGAGGCCCTTGTTAAAACGTGTCCTTTCCTAAGACAGCCTGATTAAGTGGGTTGAGGGTGGAGCCCCAGATCTTTGAACCAGGCTCTCCCAGTATTTCCCATGCCAGTGGTATGCAAACTTGACATAACGCACCAAGTTTGCAAAGGTCGTCACTGCCACCATTTATATACCATGGGTCACGCATATAAATGGCTGGCTGGTCAGAGGGGTTTCAAGTAAATAATTTTGCCAACGTTTATCTATTTTGAAAAGGCAAATGACTCCGGGCGGTGTGGTTTAGTTTCATAAATATTGCCACAATTTGATCAATGGCAATATCTTTGGGTCTAGAGACCTTTCTTCCTAGGATCTTTGAATGTTTCATTTAGGTCATTCTTTAAAATGAGATTAATCGGTTCTAATGAAGATGGGTGCTCATGTACAAACTCCTACAAAAAAGAAAAACACAGCAAAATCATACATATGAATTTAGTATTTTGATGTATTCTGCACACCACCCAAACAGTAAACTTAGGGATAGTCTTAGAGATCTTCTAAATTTTTATTTTATTTTTTTTTTTTTATTTTAATTTTTTTTTTTTTCAACATTTATTTATTTTTGGGACAGAGAGAGACAGAGCATGAACGGGGGAGGGGCAGAGAGAGAGGGAGTCACAGAATCGGAAACAGGCTCCAGGCTCTGAGCCATCAGCCCAGAGCCCGACGCGGGGCTCGAACTCACGGACCGCGAGATCGTGACCTGGCTGAAGTCGGACGCTTAACCGACTGCGCCACCCAGGCGCCCCTAAATTTTTATTTTAGATGAAGAAACTAGAACTAAAAAAAAAAGTGAAGTGTCTTATCCAACAACGCACATAAGACCTACCATTGTCTCCTTAATGAGCTTCTCTCACTACTGTATCATGAAGCTCTGTACCCCCTGGTCAGTCTCTTATATTGTAATTCACAGGTGCTGGGGAAGTAACCATGCCTTGACAAGCAGGCTGGATTCCAATTAAAATCACCATCGGTTCAGTTCCTGAGGCACAAAGTGCTTGAGGGTTGAACAGCTGGCCCCCCAAATAGGCTAAAAGTCAAGAATAAATCGTCTGGGATGAAACCCTTGCTCTAGATAATAAACCTTGTGTGTGACCTACAGGAATATAATAAGTATCCGTTTTTACGGAAGAGACATTTAAGGCTTGGTCTGTATGTCGCTGTAAAGTTTGCAAGATTCAGGTAACAATTCCTGGAGGAAAGGAGAATGTGCCGACCTATTGTGCACATTGACCAGATGACTTGGCCAAGGTTATACAGAGTCAGGATAGGTCTGCAGAGAACAGTGATGTCCTGACTCTGTGATGTATGGTTTAGTTCCAGCCACACTGTCTCCCGACTGAATCTTCCCTGTTGATTTACAGTCATAGGTACCAGGAGGCAGAACCAAAAGTCTAAGACTGTAGGACTAATCCAAAATGCCTCAGAATTCAAGGTGAAGTTAAAAGCAACAATTCCTACTAGAAATCTGACCTAAGCTGTATAGGTAGGAAGACACATATATGTAATTATCAACATGTCTTAGTTTGTGCCAATCACATGGGAAACCTGATTCATGTGTTTGTTAAATGGGCCAAGTTCTGAATATGATTACAACCCCTCTGAGACCACAGCGGTAGTTATTTCTTGGATTTTACTTTGGGGAATGGCATTTGAGTGGCTTTGCCTTGCTCAGCCATAAGCAGGGTATGAGCTTAGTGTCCAGGGTAAGGCTTGGCAGTCTAACGTATGGTGATGCGTTGCTCTTTGCACTAAGCAGCAGAGCAGTGACAGAATGCAATTTGGGGAGATCCCATCACACTTTATTTGGAAAACAGAGTCGTCTCTGCTGGAGGTAAGGTTACTGGTCTGGGTTTGCATGTGTCTCTGTAATTTTTACATAGCTTTTGAATTAAAACAGATAAAAGGCCTGATGTATAACCCAGGTAAATAAAACCTCAAATAGGCCCCAAACAGGTTTCACTGTTTTGATCAGCTAATTACTTCCACTACTCATCTTGTAGGGAATCCAGAGAAAGGCATTTGAAAAAACAGGAACCTGTTGTTACAAGAACTCCAATTCAGTATTCACAACAGGCTATTGAAAAACAAGGGAGGGAGACATCCCTGCAGACCCAGGGACGTCTTTCAGGCAAAAGGACTGGTCTGGGTGTTCAGGGTCCCTGGGCCCCGGGAATCTTTGATTTTACACCTCATCCCCTTCTGGCACAGTGGCAGAAGCCTCCAGAAAAGCGTAGGGTTGGAGTGGAGATGGGGCACCCAGGAAGTCCTGTGTGCCATGTGCCACAGGCCAGGGGAGGTCAGCAGGTGTGAGTGCCAGGTCGCCTGCCCCTGCAGCACGGGGAGGGATCATCCCCTACCTCGTTGGGCCCAGCCTAACACAGCCATCTGTTCACCACCAGCTGGTGCCAACAGCCATGTCAGCACAGAACATCTCAAGTGTTCCTCCGAAGCAGCTGAGCCATGAGCTACTTTCCCTTGCCTTCCACTCTTTGCCTTCACTTTCCCTGCTCAGCTGTCCTTGAAAGAGAAAAGCAAAACGACTTCATTTTGTGGAGGCTGCAGCTCCTAATAACTCTTAATGATGAAGTGCAAGAGACCATTAAGATCTTCCTCGCTTGGCTTTCACTCGCCAGTCTCCATGATAGTCCTGATGGGGCTGCAGTGTGTGATCTGAATACACAAAGCGGCTCAAATACAGGCGGGTGGCTGAGCAAACTGCCTACCCCCCCTGCAGCCTTTGCTCTGAGACAGGAAAGAGCATTCTGGGATAACCAGTTTCAGAGTTTCTGAGGGGAAGGGACAGGGCCATCTGAAATGAGGAAGGGAAAACTTTAGCCTTTCTGGGAGGGACAGTGCAGGGTGTATGGAGAATGGGCTCTGAAGTTATAACAATTTGGTTTAAAAATCCTTGTTCTACTGACATGTCCAAGAGGTGTTCCCAAACCATAAAATCTTTAAGGCTAAGAAGGTTGAATGAGAATCTGCGTGTAACATTTAGGATAGTGCCTGGTACACAGCAGGCAGCGTTTGTCTAATTATAAAACTAAGTAAAACCTGCTTTCTACCAGAAAGGTCAAGATTAATGAGATGGGCCCTCCATGTTGACTTCCTTTCAAAAAAGAAAGGGATGCTGCTGGGGAACTATCCTCTGAGCAACCTAAATAACCAACTCACCCAGAGTAAAGCACAAAAATCTACAGGTTGATAGAAGCTTGCATGCTTGATGTATCATCCCCCTTGGAGATCTACAGGAGGAGGATGGTGACAACAGGGTAGCAAAAGAGGGGAGAAAGTGATCCAGGTATCCCACAAGTCCATGCCTGCCCAGAGCATCCCAGGAACCTCCGGAGGACCAGAGCAGATGACGCAGCACCTTACGGTAATATCACACCTGCCGTTACTGCCTCTTGCAAATAGGAGTTCAATCTCACAGTTATTCACGTCTTCTATAAGCCTACTGTGCAAGGTATTCTGCCAAGGTAACTGAGAGGACTTCGATACTAACAAAGGAGCTGAACAGAAAAGAAACCGAGTATCCTGCAAGTTCTGTTTATGTGCTTAAAGAAAGGAGCAATTTCGGATCCTGCCTCAACTTTTAGTAAACTGATCAGCCAGCTTTACCCCACATGGTCTTTGCAAAAGAACAAAAAGAGCTACTCTTACTTTCTACCAAGATAGATAAGCATTTTACCTATAGCATTTCAACAGCACCCTGAGGTGGGTGTCACTATCCCCATTTCACAGATTGGAAAATTGAGGCTTGAGAAATTAATCCACCTGGGGTCACACATTCAGTTGTGACGACAGGATTTGATGGCACAAACATGCCCTATGCTCTACTCAGCGCGAATATCAGTCACTTGTCCTACTCCTTGTATGGAGCACGATTTTCCTATCTTCAGAAGATGATGCACTCGGGATTACTAGCGAACAAAGCTTTGAGAATGGCCACTAGTACGCATGGCATAGTGAAAGGTACGATGCTGCCTGCAGTGAACGAGTACTTGCAGTGACGGTGGGAGGTCCCAGCGCAAGCCCCGAGATGGCTTCTCCCTTGTTGCGTGATGTTGCACCCATCACTTATTGTCCAGAAGCCCTGTGTCCTCACCTATAAAGTGTGCCCCCTCATAGAATTGTCACAATCAGTGCAGTAATGTAGGTGAGTCGGCTTTCCTATTCCTAAGGCTCCAGGCCAATGCCAGCTATTATTATGGTTCAATTAGCTTCAGTTCCACTGAGGATTTGCTCTTGAATCTTTGGAAAGATCTCCTGACACCTTAGCTTCCTCATCTGTAACCTAGAGCTGTCGATACAGAACCTTTTAGCAATTCCCTCCAATAGCCATTCACAAGCTTTAGTGACCTATAATCTCTTGGGATGTTGTTAAAGCAGATTCCTGGGCCCCGGTGATTCTGATGCAGCCCAGCTGGATGGAACCTTGTACCATTCACGCTTGAGGACCCCACGTGATTCTAATGTAGACGGGTCATGATCACTCTGAAAAATGCTGCCCTGCAAGCTCAGTTTCACAAAGAACTATGCTACCTGTGGGCAAAGAAATTGACCCAAGATCATCTGGTAACACAGCCCACACCAAACATTTAACTTCTGATGTCTAGATCCCATTGTTCTGACCACAGGAGGGGAACTCCAGAGAAGAGGAAAACCTCCTCCTGGTCACGAGGTTTCCGTCAGGGGATTTGACCCTAGAGTACATTGCGGAAGCTTCCAGTACTCCACGGACCTAAAATATTGAGTGTCACTGCCTTTTTTTTTCTTCCTCCACAGATACGTTTGCAAGCAAAGTGGCCGCCACCCAGGACCAGTACGCAGATGCATCCATAGGTAACGTCACTGGCAGCAACGCGGTGAACGTCTTCCTGGGAATCGGCGTGGCCTGGTCCATCGCTGCCATCTACCACGCAGCCAACGGGGAACAGTTCAAAGTGTCCCCTGGCACGCTAGCTTTCTCTGTCACTCTCTTCACCATTTTTGCTTTCATCAATGTGGGGGTGCTGCTGTATCGGCGAAGGCCGGAGATCGGAGGTGAGCTGGGTGGGCCCCGGACTGCCAAGCTCCTCACATCCTGCCTCTTCGTGCTCCTATGGCTCTTGTACATTTTCTTCTCCTCCCTGGAGGCCTACTGCCACATAAAAGGCTTCTAAAGGAACAATCAGATATAGTAAATTTATATATATATACGTATATAAATATATACATAAAATATTATGTATAATGAACAGAGGAAACTGACATTTGTCATGTTCACTTACCTGCTGATGGAACCCAGCTTCAAGAGCATACTCTGTACTAGGGCGGAAGTGAGAAACCATCACCTCTTATTCCCAGGGGGCATCGCCACTTTGAACGAGGCACGGAGGCAGGGGCATCTTTGCAGCTCAGCCTAGAAGGACTGTGTTTTCTCCAGGTTCATAAATCATTAAGTCTTTGATTTGTTTTCTGTTTCCGCTTGTTTTTGGTGGGGGCTGGGAGGTGGCTGACGTTTGACTTTTATTTTGTTGGGAGGGTCAAAGTTTCTGTTTCCCTTGCGGGAGGTGATGACCAATCTAAGTGCAAATGGGTTTTTGGTAAAAATTTAAATCGTTACAATTGCCCTCTCTTCCAAACACTTGACAAATTATTTGGGATTCAGAAAGGACATGGGCGCTGAAGAAGAGGCAGGTCTTCGCTCGATCACTAAATTTCGTGCTTCTCTCTGGGACATGAGCAGAGATAAAGCTGCCTCCAAGAAGAAGCATGGGCGCTTGAATGGAGCCAGGAGAAGTGATGGCTCTAGATACAGTCTGACATTTCAAGATATGATGCCTGACAGTCTTAACAGGTACAGGAATAACGTGCCTAGATTCCCAAGAACGTGCAAAATCATTTATCTCTTCAGGTCTGGACTATGATTAGCAAGGCCCTTATTCTGATTTTCCAGCCTGGCTAACCCCCAGGTCCCCCATCCCAATCCTCCTCCTCCTGCCCACCATCTCTCAGGCAAACAGGAATAACCCCATTCAAAAAAGCACATCATCGTTTTCCATTTGCATCATGTGTGTCCCAGTCCCATGTTCGCTGTTGCCTGGGATCATTTGTCAGCTTTATTTTTGAAAGTATCCATGGCTTGCACAATCCTGTTCCAGTCATGACTGAGCATTTGCTCCTTCTTCGTGTGCCTGTTGGGGAATGTTGTCGTGATACCTGTTACACAGTGCATGGATGAAAAACAAAATAAGCGTATCTGTATATAGTAGAGTATAGCGTATACTGTTCTCCCATTCAGCAACGTTGACTGGACATTGAAGATATAAGTGAGTCTCCTTTTCACCTGAGTTGTAACGTTTGTGTTGTGAGTTTGATTTTACTAGGGATAAAAGGAGAAAATGGCTTATTGTTCATGGACTTGCACATTCGTTTCTAAGAAGCAATAACGGTTCGTTGGGAAGTTAAAGCTACTGAGAGGACAGCAGGCAAACTACCAACTATCTTCATGGAAAATTAGCCACGTGGAATACACCAGAGGCCTCTAAAGAATCACCTCTTGATTCAGGAGGGCGAAGGAGAAAGGTGTAGAGCAGTGGCCAGATTTGATGTGCCCAGGCTTTGAGAGCCTCCACCTCCCTGACACCCACCCCTGCCCTGCCCCCAAAGTATTTATTTCACTTCTTCTCTGTCTGGGACAGATGGTAGATAGTGGTTTGTTCATTTTTTTTTTTTTTTATGTAAAAGGCTATTTTGAGCCCTGTTACTTTCAACATCCAGACTCCTCTGATTGTACCTGCAGTTCCTGAGTAGGAATGAAGCCAGGGAGACGAATGGGCCTTTAAAAGTGCATCTTCTGTACTTGTGACTAAGGAGGAAGCAATTTAATGAGATTAGTGCCTCCCAGGAGGATTGCACTGGGAGGTTTTTAACCCTGGAAAAGGAATGGCTCTTTCTATTTCAGAATACCAAAGAGCATGGATAAACCCAACATTCCAAAGTAGTGAGTCTAGTAAGGAGGCAAAATGCAATGACTTTGGTCCTGTCTCAGAGACTTCTCTATAGAGCATCCCAGGCCAGAGACACCACTGGCCCTCTGTATCGATTCAAAGATACTTAAGAGATAAAAGCTGTTCAGAGTTACTTTCTCTTCTTCCACTCATTAATCATGATCACTCATCATTTCATAAACATCCAGTGACTGAATGAATAATTAAATGCTGGTTACTACTCAATATACCAGGTACTGTGCTACTCTCGGGGACTAAACCATGAACAAGACAGCCCAGATCCCTGACCTCAGTGGGCTCACAGCTAATGTGATTGCTCTCTTGGTGGGTAAAAGTTTATCACAGCCATATGAAAACAGTTTTATCTTGCAGGGAAAAAACAATTATAAAACTCTTAACATAAACACACTGAAACTGTACAAATACAATTGTCCAAATATCTAATATTTTAACTTAAGAGATAAAGCACAGGTTAGGGGAAGCATCCTATGTATCCTTGGCCAATCTTGCAGATCTGTACATCTCCCCATTGTAAGCCAAGAAAGGCAATCATGTTGGTGATCCAGAGGACTGAACGGGTCCAATTAATCCCAGTTTTTATCTTTGTTGGACAACAGTACTTTTCTATGCCCCACACCTCTACTGTTCCTCATATCTCCAGGAGACTCACCCCAGCAGGCCGTGGTCCAAAACTGGTGGCCTCTTTTGGGGGCACATTCTAACCCATTTTTTTTAAGATTTAGTAAATGGAAAGCTAGCCTAGAAACACCAAGTAAATATAGTCAAAGGACATGAGTTGTTTAAATATTAGATTTTTGCACTCAATTTTAGCCATATTTGGAACGTCAATAATCCCGCAGATTTTCACAGAGGACTTTCAGAAATTCTTGCCACTGAATTTTAATTTCAAAGCTTTTTGGTTTGTTTGCTTTTTAAAGTTTCATGTTATAGGGAAAATATGATTCTGATTGTTCAGGGTTGTTAATAATTGTAGTTGTGTAAAATTATTTCATTTTATTTTGTGTGTATTGTGCACAGCTTTAGGGGGGAAGTGCACTAATTGTGCTGTTCCTTATAAATGGTACACGTTATTGGCACAAATAAAGTTTCTAATTGTTTCTGACTTAATCACTAGTGATACAGCATATTCTGTATGGAATGTTTTCTCTCATTGTCATCTACTTCATTTTTGTTTTCATGTTTTGAAGAAATAAAAACCAAAAAGGTATTATTGTGCAATTGGTATCCTCATCCAAAAGACAGACAATAGATACCCAGTATTCAGACTCTTGCAAATGTCAACCCTTTGGTCATATAGTATTTCCTTTTTAATGTCCCAAGAGAGCACAGTGTCAGAATATGTATCTATCTGATGGTACGGAGATAAATGTTGGATGTTTCTCCATTTCACTAATTTTTTTACATCTTTTAGTGCCCTTTATCTGCCTTTCTGCATCCAAGAACATTAACCCATAAACAGTTACACATCCAACCACTTGTTAGAATATTGTAGCTAATAAATCAGTTCTGATAAAACTGGTCCAAGCGATAGTCTTCTGGTATCGATACATTATATTCCTCTTGATCCCTAATAGAACTTCCTTGCATTAATTTCTGACTAATTACATGCTAGTGACTTTATGTGTCATACAATCAATAATATAGGAAGAGGTGACACCAGAAATAAGCATTTACAGGGGGGAAAACGTGACCTCTAGTTTGTACTTATTTGCAAGCCCACATAAATTATCAGTGGATTTGGTTCTTACAATAGAATCCACTGTGTTCATGTAAATGATATTCATCTGATAGTCTTTCAACTTTGCTTTAGAATTCCTCATTATGTCTGTATATAATGTGGCACACTTTCACATGTGAAGGAAATAAGGTATAATTTAAGTATTTTCTTGGATCAGCAATTAATGTCTCCCAGTTACCAATCTTTGGTTTAACACAAAATGAGCAGCCGATATTTATTTCTTTAAATAACAAAGAGTAATTCAATGACCAGAGTAGTCTTGACTGTTTACCCTTCAAGGAAATGCCTTGGCTCAATGCTTCTCAACCTCTTAGAAGATAATTTTAATTCTTTCAAACATAATGATTCAAGCCTACCACCAGTAAAGATTTCAGAGAGCTTTGCTTTCTATATAGCACACACACACTTTTTCTTCTTGCTTTTCAAAGAAAAAATTATAAAATTTGCTCTTTTAAACCACCTTGCAGGCATTCTGATAGGTGGATCTCATTTGCAATGAGAATCCCTAACACAGCATCTTTCCCCCAGTGGTCTCAGTTAATAGAAGCACATTGCCTTTTCCACACAGGGAAATTCATTGTTGATTCCAGAACCCAGGATCCCTGATACTGATCTGTCAATCTGACTGGTCTGTTCTACGCATATCTGAGAACTTTGTGGAAGCAATTAGAAAAAAATTTCCTCCGGTAGATGATGAAGCCCTCCATTCTCAAACACTGTCAAAACATTACCTCCTCAAGAATATAAATCAGCCCCTTTAAGACTTCTTCTAAAAAGCATTTCCTGGCTCATGATGTTGAGTGTCTCTTTTGATTCTGCTTTTCTGTCTCTGATCTTGGGCAGTTGCATTCAGAGCAAGTTTTGCATCTAGTTTCATAACTATATAATGGCCATTTCGTGATTGACAATGCACCACCACCTTAGATCTCATCCAGACCTACACCTGGCATTCACAGCTTTTGTTACAGTAATCCCTTGAAAGCATTCTAGCTATGGGCAAAATTGAGCATTTTAATGGATAAACAAGTGAGTGCACTAGGCAGAAGAGCTTTACACAATCATATTTTTCTTAAAAAGACGCGGTTATGAGTGCATGGATTAGCTCTCCTTCAGATCTACCTACAGATTTTTGTTAATGGACGGCACTTCTACTCTTCTTTTCAATATTATGTTCCTATCACTTCTAGCCATGTTCATGGTCTTCCACCCAGCACATTTAAAGTGTTGTGTGGTCAAATGGTATTCCACCTACAAGGATGACAAAGGAAGGGGAAACAATTCCAACAGTTAGATATTTCATTTTTGGAGCTTAATCAGGCCATGGTTAATCATCTCCCAAGGCAGAGATGTCTTACCTATAGAAGGAACAACCACTGAACATTGGGTCTCCCAAGAGAGAGAGCACTTAAGCTTTCCAGCCCACAAGAACTGGTGAGTAGAGTAGCTTTCTGTGACTTTTTCCCTGCCTGCCAAGATGTCCCAAAAGATTTCCTCAGAGGCTCTACCAATTTTCAATTTTGCCAAGTTTCCTCTGATTTAGTCTCCTAAGGGACATTTAAATCAACAGTCATTGTATATATTATTATTTTGATTTGTAGGAAAGAACATTCCTTCACAACTTCAAAAGGCAATATGACTTTGTAGTTAAAACCACGACTCCTATCTTTACAGGAAGACTTGCTTGCCCAGAATCACCTTATCTGTAATCAGTGCAGGTCTTCACAGCTCCTTGGTCTGCTCACATGCTTTAGAATCAGGCTGTCCTAACCTTTATCAAAGATCCAGAGAGGTGTTCCCTTGGAAATATGCAATCTTAGTCTTTCTTTTCCCTAATTCCAAACCTTTGTATTTCTTCCAAGGCTATTCCCATCATATTTCATCATCCTTAGTACTGCTCACTATTACCTCTCAGCAATAGGGAGAGGCTCATGATAAAGTCCTCTGGGCATGTTTTTCTGAAAGTGAATTTACCATAGGAAGAAACCAATATAATGGCATTCTACTTCGAAAACAATCATTACAATAGGTATCTCTATAAATATTTGGGACAGATTATACCCTACAGCTATATACTGCAACAGTATTATTGATTTTATTTCCCTTCTGAATTTTTCATTCTTCAGTGTCTTCTACCTAGCTTTTTATTCTATCAAAATATGTAGGTATGGATGAGAATTAAGGAGCTCACCCCCAACACACACACACACACACACACACACTCAACTCTTGTGAAAGTTTCTACAAAAGTGAAGCATGTAAACCTAGAAAACCCTAACGTATAAGCTTTCATGCCTCCCCAAAAATTTGAGTGGGTAAAAAAGTTTCTCTGTGGGTATTATATTCCTGGCATGTAAAGGATAGTAAAATTTCACAATAACCAAACACACCAAAAAAGAAATTAGCTAACTTCAGTGTTACTGAGTCGATTTTGACAGTTAATGCACAGCCCAGCTCTCCTTATTTGTTGGCTGCAAAGACAGATCTACCTAGCCAAATCCAGGAGTGTACTGGGGGTGACAGGGGAATTAATGTACTGGAATTCTTAGGCAGCCCTCTGTACTGGAAGCTGTTTACCCACCAAGAAGGATCTGGCCCAGAGATTTCCAAAGACCTCTCCCCTATATTCCCAAGTTGAAATAACCCACTTAATTTACAGAACTTTTTGTCAGACCCTTCTTGAAGCCACATGGTAGGACAAGAGATAAATTCTCTAGGGAGAGCTTTCTTAAAAATGTGATACTATTTGTTTTGACCTATCTTCTAATATGAAGTTTCCATTCTTTCCAAGTGGAAGGAACAATTCTAATAACCAAATATATAACCACTTTTCAAAATATTTGACTTAAAAAATCAACTGTATAAATATTTAAGATAAAAGTTATATGACCCAGATAGCTAGTTCTGAGAAAAATAGTTTAATTTTCTCTATAGGTACATTTCTCTACCTTCTTATATTTACCATTAAACTTGGAAAAATGCTCCAAAGAAGAAATCTCGAGATTTTACATTCTAATGTTCAATAAGTAATATGGATAAAATAATGTTTTAGGTGAAAGTTAATTAGTTGTTGACAGAACGTACTTAAAAATGAGAGAATTTAGCACGAATAAAATGTGTGAGGTAAGATTTCATCACTATTCTTGTCTAAAATATTTGAAAGTCATTAACTTTAAGGAAGATAAATTTCCAGTTTCCCAAAACAGGACAATTTCAGCTTGTATTGTTTTTATATGGAAATCAAAGCTGGGCATACATAACTTCTGGCTTTGGCAACCCCCAAAAAGTATGCTTTGGGCAGCCTTTTCCATATTATCGAGTTATTTTATGGAATACACTGGATCTATACAGGTGTCTCATAAAAATGCCTTCAATAATTTCCCTCTTTTTTTTGGCGGGGGGGAGGGCAGGAAGTTTCTACATTTCAGAATTTGACAATTTAATTTATAAAAGGCTGATTTCATTTTGATGTTAACATTTCAGAATTTTAATATTTTAAATAATCATCAGATGGGCTATTGAGCTGGAGTCTAACCCAAATAAACAATAAAGCTCAAACAGACCTATCAGTAGTTGAAAGGCTTCTGAAACACTGGCCTTTTCATGCAAATGAAAGAGTTGTTTTCAATCTTTTTTTCCTACCAAAAGTTGCCATTTCAACCAGTGTAAAAAAACATTTGAAATGGTGGTTTGAAGATTAATTCGATATGAATCAGACACAATTTCAGCATTAAATCTCCTCTGTCCCATCTCTCCCTAGAGTACAGAGAGATATATATAAATACAAAAACACACAATGTATGTCAGATAACTTGAACTATGTTTTTGGATGTCTAAGATTACCCTAAAAGCCCGTGTCAGGTTAGTGTTCATTCTTATCAGAATCTTTTATAAATGAGAAAAGGGAGGGGGCGCCTGGGGGGCTCAGTCGCTTAAGCGTCCGACTTCGGCTCAGGTCATGATCTCACAGCTTGTGGGTTCAAGCCCCACGTTGGGCTCTGTGCTGACAGCTCAGAGCCTGGAGCCTGCTTCAGATTTTGTGTCTCCCTCTCTCTCTGCCTCTCCCCTGCTCACGCTCTCTCTCTCAAAAATAAAGATTTTTAAAAATTTTTATAAATGAGAACAGGGAGAGAGATACAGAAAGAAATGTTTTCCTGATTCTTTTCTTTTTTTTGCTAAAGATGCAAATTCAAAGTTGTTTGAAAGCTGCCTAGAATGTTAATCATATATATCCTTCTAAAAACAGGAGTAGATCTTTAAAAGAAAGAAATTCACTTTTCTTCCCTTCATTTAGCAAGCATTTTTGATACAGTCTTTAGGATCGATTAGAGCACCTTTCTGACTTTTCCAATTACCCTCTGTTATTTGGAGGGTGTTGAAAACAGCTCTTGAAAAAAAATTATGCTCATCTAGGTCAAATCCTGAGGGATTAAAAGAATGAGATTTTATATTTTCCCTGGAAACATAGCACTGAGCAGGCAGGCTCCCATACATCACTTGACATTTTCTAGAAATATGTTTTGGCACAATAGGAAAGCATGAATGAGACTCCTACCCAGTTCTGCCACAAAAACCTAATCATCTACAACCATGTAGATCTTCCACTAGCTGTAATTTAACTAAGATATTTTCACTCAAGCAACCATCAACTTGCACATACGCTGGCTGTGTTGTGACTAGCATTTTCCCTCCAAGATCTTACTAACAGAATGAGATTTCTCCAAGGGGTCCAGTCAGGGTAAGGAGTGGGTACAGAGAGGGGTAGTAATATTGACATCAGGTCACTGGAGCCTATTTAACCAACTGCTTCATTACATACCGGACCTTATTTGGGACACTTATTGTCCCAGTATTAGAAATACTGGAAGGACTTTATCTTATTGCTATTTCAACAAAATTTTTGCGGTATTGGATCTAAGCAAAGGATAACATCATGCAAAAACTGAAAGTCATTTTTATTAGCTCTCCTATTGTTACATTTTGTAGGAAAATATTATCTTTGAGTTTTAGTCTAAAACTCTTAAGAACAACAAGACTTTTGCTGCCATTAGTAATCCCTTAGGAAATTTGACACTTCGAACCTTCTTAGAGACAGATGATCCTATGGTAAATGTATGCAAGTGGCTTAAAATATTCTTGAAGTTCTCAGGTTGTCTTCACAGATCCTGCATAGATTTACATTTTAAAAAATGAGTATCTTTCTCATCAAAATAGATTGGGAATTTTCCCAACAACTGGTTTCATTTTGTTGAGAAAAAAATCTAGCACCCAAAGAAGCCATGAGCAGTAGGGTTGTATCAACGACTCTGCTTCTATGCCCCTTTTCATACTTCTGACTCAGTCTCTATGGCACATCTTTCAGAAACAACTGCAGATGATGAGAGAAAGCTAAAAGGGTTGCACTCACTTTCAAAATGGACTAAATCTGCTTATCACCTTGAAAAAATTAAAAATTTAAAACTTTAAACACCCATAGAGATGCTTTTAAATGCCAATTCTGAAGCCAAGATCTCTATGGCAAAGCCTTAAAGAAAACATAATTATTGAGACATAGGATTTAGTAACATCAGTATTCAACCCTTGCCATCCACTTATAGTCTCTAGAGGCAAACAAGCAGTTGGGGAAGGGGAGACAAATCACTATCAATGTCATAAGTCACGTCACCATTCAAATACTAGGTGGAGTTGGGAACTATACAAGATACATGGGTCCAAACCTAGTCTCGAGCCCAACCCCACCCTTGCTCACCCCCATGATGGATATGGTCTATGAACATTAGAACAATGCCAGGGTATTATTTTCACTTAATATGAATATTACCTATTGCGATTCCTCTCTGCTCTGAGCCAGGCCGTTTTGACTCAGATCTTTAGAGTCGTACTTGTCGCCTGCCTGGAGAGTGAACCCATCTTTTCAAACTGGTTTCCATGGACTCAATTTTTAAAAACACTACGAAAGCAGCAGAGCCAAGTGGATTGGACCTAGCAAGGAGTCTACCCTTAAAGGAGTCCAAGCTTGTGTTTTTTTCTTCCCGGCCAATACACTGGCATCCCAACTCTGAAGTCATTCTGTTAGTAAAATGAAAATAATAATTGCTTTGTTGCTGTTAGAAATCATGCCTCTTTAGAGCTTAGTGCTTCCATTAACCAAAACCAGATCCATGGGTGGTAGTATTAGGACTTTACCCAAAGACTGAGTTTTATGTTGTGAACAAACCTGAACTGGTTTGGGTCCCTTTAAAACAACAGACAAGATATGTAATAATATTTGAAAACAATGAAAAGGGTTCAGCACAGGCTTCTGGGTTAAAGAGGAGGGCAGAGCTTGTGACAGGCTCTCTTAATGTTTTGCTCTTCCCTGTAAATTTCTATCTGTCAGGGTTCCCAGTGGAGTATTTCCCCATACTCATTCTGTGGGAGGACACTGACATAATTCCAGAGTCTGCCTTTTATTTCCTAATTCTCCCAGGAGAAACAGCCATTCCTTAGCTCATAATAAAAAAGAAAAACAGAAAGAATAGCTGCCTCACTGGTTGATCCAGAAGGTTTTTACAAAAGCGCAGACCATTCAGAGTATCTTTAACATGACTGTGACTGTAATCCAATAAAAAGATTTGATGTTTCCAACTCCTAATCAAAAGTCAGAAATTGCTTTGACACTAGGATCTTAATGCCACTTTATCTTCCTTGCTGGTCCTCACAAATCAATAAAACCTGAGAGATGCAGAGAGCGTCTGGACAGTGATGATCAGTTAAAATTCAGATCTGGTTAGTGAGGCTAGAAAAACATCAAATGGCACATTATCGGAGGAAAAAGAATCAGAAGCTAAACCAAAGAGAACAGGAAATTAGTCAATTTAGCAAGTATGTTTTCCAGAACCATTGATGCATTTTGTATGTAGTTAAAACTTAAAAATCTATACAGTCAAGGCTGTGGAACCATTTTTAAATCAAATGGCAGAGTCTATTATATTTTTCAATCCTATAATTCTATAAATCTCAAGCGTTTTGTGCAAAGTATTGTATTAGGCATTCTAAGAGGATATGAAGAATTCAAGACACAGTAATTTCGAGAAAATTAACACTAGCCCTGAATTCAGTCAGGAAGAGGCCACTTGTGGCACTCAAAGTCACCTTCCATTTTGGTTGAGGCATTTTATCAATTTGAGACTGCTTAATGCAGCCATCCTGAAACCTATCAAGAAGCTTTTCTTTAACAGAAATAGAAATACTAAGTCTGTTAACTTCATAGTCTTTCACCAATGAAACAAATGAATTTAGACTCCACTAACAGATCCTGAGTGTACAATGAGCCAAACTCTGTGTGAGGTTGATATACGGTCTTTAACATTTCAAGTTGGGGAAAACTGACTTCAAAGATCATTTGCCTCCCATTCCTGATTTTTTCTTTTTTTCTATTGAGTGTGGATACTAAATCATCACTGGATTTTCTTCACTCTGCCTGTTGCTCTTCTTGAGGTATCCGGCTATATACATTTCAGTGAGTTACAACTCCAGTTGTCACATTTTAACAGCCAACTAGGAGGGACCTCAGTCCCGATGTCTGAATACACAAGGTTCTCTTCATTTCAACATCAACTAGTCATCAGAGAGGAGACCCGAAGGCTTTCCTCTTTTGAAAATTAGTCTTTGTTTCAGAGGGTTATGAATCTTTGGCTCTCTCTGAACTTGGATTTCCTCATCATTAAAGGAAGGACTTTACCTCTAGCTTGCTTTCCCACAATACATCAAGCCCTATGTGATCTGGTAGTTCCCTGTTATCTACTGGGTATGGGTTGAAGGTGCTTTCCACTGTGAACAAGTTTCCTAATTCTTGATTGGAAGTGTCAAGCCAATAAAACCACATTAAGTCTGATGGGAATTTAAAAGTCTCTTTTGAAATAATTCTTGTGCACTGCTGGAAAAAAAAAAATGTCCCTTCCCAAACAGGGAGTGAAAAGTTTCTCCCTTTGCGGTAGACCTAC
Source organism: Prionailurus viverrinus (assembly GCF_022837055.1). NCBI lineage: Eukaryota > Metazoa > Chordata > Mammalia > Carnivora > Felidae > Prionailurus > Prionailurus viverrinus. Next base: position 108,294,285 of record NC_062563.1, read on the forward strand.
AATAGAAAATTTAACAAGATTGAAACGGATTCCACACCAGTGACCTTTGTAAGGCTGAATCCACTCTTTTTCTGAACGTAAAGTGTAAGTTCATACAGTTTCTCATAATAATCCCACTTACTTTTCATTCTTTGTACTTAATGACAATCTTTTAGGAGGAAGACCGAGAGCAGTCATTTTACACCAAAGGGAATGAATACAAACATGATACGTGTTGACTGGACAAAAAGATACTAAGATGAAAAAGGAATTTCATTTATGCTACAGATTCAACTGTCTTTTTAAAAGCCTCCCTTGTTGTGGAGAAAATGACTACTCAAAAAGGTTTCACAAAGACTTAAATCCCACCCCTAGCAATCATCTGGTTTGCCCACAGCCCACATGCTTCACTAGCAATCTGAAATTGCACACAGAGAAAACATAGCAAGAAGCAATAGACATTGCCATGGGGAAGAGAAAAAGCAACCGTGGGGAACTCTGCTTACATAAACAAAGGATGTTTTAGTGGAATAAATGTAAGCTGTCTCTTGAAGGAATCCCAGTTAGTATGTCATTAGAAATGGCAAAACCATTTCAACATCATAAGTCGTATATTCCAGCTTTATTAGCATTGAGGCACAGGGCCAAATTTGTCGGGGGAAAAGTAAACAAATGTTCCCAACACTGTAACAGATCAAGTGATCTTGTGAGCCTGTCGAGAGAAAAAAATTAAAGTAGGGAACATTATTTTATAACTATATTAGTAGCTCTGACTTCCACTGAGGGATAAAATTTTATTTTTCCTTCTCATCACTGTTATATAGAGCCGCTGTTCAGTTGCAGTAGGCATGGGATTCTTATATTTTGATAAGTCCCTCACATTGAATTTGACCCCCATTTCATATTTGATCAGGAGATCCTAAATTGGAAAGGTAGGATTTTGTCTTTTTTACACAAATCTGCACCAGAAGCATTTTCCAAAGATGACTGCCTTAAGCCATCTAGGTAGCTCTGTCCATCAGTGGTGGGTGCTTGCTGTAAGGCAGAGAGCCTGTGAGTAGATTGAGTCCCCCTTCTGCATAGACGGCTGCTCATTCAGACCCTCACGTCTCTTCCTCCTCAAGTCCTTGTACCAATCCAGCCTCCTGAACTGACCCAGCTCCACTTGTCAAACAAACTGCAAATCTCTAAGTGTGCTGACATCTTGTTCAATTTAATTCCCCATCAAATGAATTTCTCGGATTTTTCCCTTGATGATCTTGCCCTCTCTGTACTCATGCATATAGGCCCTTAGATTTGATATACTTTAAAGAGGATTTTACTAGAAAAAAAACAATCAACCTTTGTGTTCAGTAAAAAACTATGAAGGAGCTATTATGTTAACCACCCTGAAATAATAGAGGGAATATCACCTGTGTGGTGACGAACTTCATGGTAGGGCTAAAATACTACCCTCAGAAGAGAAACTGTAGAGTTTTCTCCAAACATTCCCTTCAGAGGTCATAGGTTAGAGTTTGGTTACATTTCACTTACAGGTTTGTTGTATAAGCAGATAAGGCACTTAAACTTCAGATCCTTTCTTTAATATTAAATCAGCATCTATCAAATCTGTCCCTTACCTACGTTACAAAAACATCGGGGGAAAAAATCCAATACCGACCTTCACGTTCCACATGGAAAAGCTTTGTCCTGGGAGCACAATTAAGGTGATTTGGAAAACTGTAGTGTGTTCTAGAATAAGCTATACAGTGACACTTAACATTTGGTCCCCAACAAAACAGTATCAGCAACAATTTTGAAATTTGTTATTTATACAACTTCTCTGGTTCTACCAGAGACCCCAGCCCAGACCTATGAATCGAATTCTGGAAGTGGACCCAGCAATGTGGGTTTTGACAAGGTCTTGAGGAGGATTCTGGTGCATGTTCAGGTTTGATAGGCCCACCGTCAAACTCTGCATCTGCACAAGAAAAAGCTTAAACAGTAGGTTTCATGTGGGCCCTGTACATTCTGATGTATGGACAGAAATGTTCACTGTTTGGAATTAAAATGTAATTTGAAGGAAAATTAATCCTTGCAAATATTCTTTCCTGGCATAACTGAACTTCAGGCAGGCTCTCCACAATCAGCGAGATTTCTAATCAGCTTTTCCCGTTCTTTCAAAAAACCAACAGTCATTCTGCTTTGCTTGACTGGCGCAGGGCCTCTAGAATGATCTTGGACCCTTTTAATTGATTAGCTCTGGACCATTTGCCTTAATACTACATCATCGTGTATCAGTACTGAGTTATATTTAATGACACAGTCTGTTGGTTTGAAAACTGAGTATGAATTAAGCCAAAATAACTACTGGTTATGAGTGAGTTTGGGTTTTAGAAGATAGTTTCAAAATCTCAATATGGCTCATAAAACCTCATAAAAAGCACAGATAACGTAGACATCATCCCAAGTCCCTCCGGAGCACCCTTCCTGGCTCTTGTTTGAATTGGTGCAGAAATGGAGAGTCAGCAAGTGACTTTGCTTATAAAGAGATCTCGGAAAGTAGAACTTAAGATTGTTATTGTGTGTGCATGTTTCCTAAAAATCTAACCTGAAAAGATCATACTTAAAACATCCATATATATTTTGACCCCCTTCCTTTGGGGATCCAGAAAAATAATGCAAAGTGTACAAAAGGAGGCCTTAAAATGGAAGCTCAACCATGATATTCTGGAGAGAAATTCTATAACTGTCACTCATTCCAGGCCTCCCTTAAAGGAGTCAAGTTTGTCAGATATTTTGGAATGACTGCTTTTTTAGAAATTACTGAAAAAGAATAACGGATAGATCATAATGTGTTCTGCCTGCTTCTCTAAAATCTGTGCTCCTCTCCTGTTGCTGGTCAAAGTTTGAACATCTTAAGTGTCTGTTTTCTGTCTCCAAGAATATTTCCTCATTGGCTCTTTCCCAATCATCCTATGTCTCTTCCGCACCTGATCATCAGAAAGCTCCAGCTCAGCTCAAGCAGTACCTCCTTCCTCTGTCTCCACCATTGTGCACATAGCCATTTGCATATCATTTTACTAAAAGTTAAAGCCTCACTAAGGGGATGCTTCCTAGAATAATCACCAACGTCCAGACACTTTGGTGATGGAAAGTACACCTTGGGGGAGCAGGGGTGGGTGCTGAATCAGATTGCCTGGGATTCACGCAGGTCCAGAGCCTTGACCTTCCTGCAGAACTCGAGTCCACTGTGGTATTTTTACACTCTTAAATCCAAGGCAGAGTTACAGTGGTGGCTTTGCTGTAGCAAATATCCTCCTTGCTGACCTTAGTCCACAACTCATGGTTTATGTTATTGACTCAAGTCCGAAAACCTTTAAACAAACCTAGATTAAAAATTTCTTTCAGAAAGATTAGGAGAAAAAAGTTATATGCTCTAAAGACTCTTATGTGGTACATCAAAAAGGCCTTGATATTAGAAGGTAACATAATTGTTTTAATCTTCAATAGCTTTGCCTTTCAGTGCCATTCATGGTGATTTTCATAGGTCAGTGGTGCAATTCAACACTATTCTAATAAGCCATAATAATTGTTGGCACAACTGTTATTACAATGGGGACTTCCCTGGGTTTCATCTATTAATTTTTTGTAGACAGCAGGAAGCTCACACTGAGAAGACATTTGTAGCTTCCTAGACAAGGGCAATGAAAGGAATTAGCATATTGTACATACTGTATATATGCATTGCTCTGTGCCACTGTGAGTATTCTAAAGAGAGACAAATGAGAAGGGAGAATTTAAATGGGAACTAATTTAGAACTTCTCTCTTGCCTTCAGTGGTTACGGACAGCTTTCGTTCCCACTGAGTAAGCCTGGTAAAGACTTTCATAGTAAACTGAACTCATCCTGAGCCAGAATAGGCAATCCATACAAAAAAAAAAAAAAGTGGCAGGTCATTGGGCCAGAAACCACCTCTCCCTAAGAGGTGATCATGAATCCCCTCTGCATAGGGCAAAAAAGGGAATAACAGCTTGTTTACATCTCGTATGCACAGTTTCAAGGACCCATTGCAAATAACCTTCAGAGAGGGAGAGAGTGGAAAGAAGAGAATAAAAACAGAGAGGGAGAGAGTGGAAAGAAGAGAATAAAAACAGAGAGGAAGAGATCTTACCTTGAAAAATGAAGTAAGCAATCCTAATATTCCTCTAGTTGGTCCTGAAAAATGTTCACACGTCTAAAGTTATTTATAAAAAAACTTCACCGCACTTTGAAATTCCTGAGTGGTGGTAGGTCAGTAATGGATTTGGATACTTGATTTTTTCAGTTTTTATTCTTTAGGCCAATGAATGTAATCTCTAAACTTGCCATTCTGAGTCCACGCGCACGCACGCGCGCACACACAACCACACGCACACATATTAAGGTATGTGCATCATTACTTATTTTGTAGGAAACACAATGTATAAAAATAAAGAGTCCAGTGGATTCAGTGTGTTTCAGCGATAACATGTAGTAGGGAATATCCTCCTTGCTGACCATATTGTTAAAATTATAATCTTAAGCAACACTGTTAGAAATGCCTGTGTAAAATACCTTCTCTAGTACCAATGAATCAATACATTTTGAATTCAACTTTCAAAAATACGTGCTAAACTTAAACATTTTTGTATCTGTGGTGTTTTCCTATTAACTTATAGTAGTGAACAAGTCACCAGAAACCTGATATTATTAAAAAGGAAAATGGACTAAATGAAAAGTTAAAAATAGAGGTTATTTACAAAGTCTTTTGCCAAAGAGCATTGTTTAATGAAAACGTAATTTCTTTCACTATGAATGTGATTGTAAGAAATGCTTGCCCTATCATTCTCTCTCTTTTGAGAAATCAATGTTTTGTATTCCTAAGGGCCAAGAAAAATATTCTTTAAATCAGTGTAATGCACAGACACCTTGGGAATGAAAGGCACAATAACTTGGATCACCTGCATAATGCTGGATTAGAATTCCAACATTTGATGGTAAATATATCATTCTTTCCTAGAATTCTTAGACTGCACTAAGTCACTTCTGGGAATTTCAGTCAATCCTTTTAAATGAAGGCATCGACATTAGTGACAGATCTTATCTAACATGGATGGCATTAAAATGTCCCCTTTCAAGTACCATGAGTGGATGGAAATTACCATCTAATCTTCCCACCTAATTATCTCACACAACTCAGAGGTCTAACAACGTTGCATAGAAGGTTAACAGACTATATGCACCAAGGATACTTCATTTGTGCAGTTAGTAAGAACTAGCCATTTACAAAATATATTCAAATGTTTTGTAAATAAATTTTTTGATTCCTATAGTTTTGTTCAAACTGCTTTTAAAATACTTAGATTTTATTTGAATTTTAAAAATAATCTGTTATAAGTTCGATGTTGCTTTATTGACTCTGTGATTCAATGTACACTCAGCCATATTCCTGTGGGGAAATATCAAGTCTATTGACTTTCTTGGCATGAGCCAGAGATTCATAGTTTCTTTAAGGACTCTAAGTATGGGACAAAACCAAAATTAAATTCTAGTGAATAAATTAGAAACCTATTGTATAAAATGTATTTTTAAAATCTTAAGATATATGTGATTTACACTGCCTGTTAATCTAGTCTCTTTGTGAAATAACCACAGCATAATATTTGTTAAGACTCTGAAACACCAAATATTTGTGATGTTTGTATAGCACCGTTGTTATAATATGTGATTTCAAATGGTAAGCATCTTTGTTGTAATCATGTGAGCCCACAGAATTCCTGCTGTTATGTACAACCAGCTCTCAGAATTCAGATTTCCTGCAGCTGCTATATCACCAATAAATGAGAATTAATTGTGGAAAAAAAACTTCCTAAAGAATTGAGTTTATGCTCACTGTGCATTTTCCTAATGAATGAATTCAGAGTTTTATTTTTACCAGAAATGGTCTCTCTCAGTCAGTAAACACAACTGCTGATTTCAACCATACTATCATTTCAATGGTTTCTATACTCTTGATCTAACTACCCAAAACTGGAAGCTTATTGCAAGGTGTACTCTCACAAATGTACAATAAATGACTTTTCCTGCATGCTGCCTGAGATATGTTGTAATTTTAAATGTCTTATAAAAAATTATATATTTCATAACCCAAAATTGAACCGGCAAGATTTCTCATGTGTATAATCAATGGTATGTTAACATAAAAATCAAAAGCACTGTCTGTCATACATATGTTTTATGTGACATTTAATCTTGTTGAAACTGTAATTTCTGAAGTGTTCGCTGACTGAACTAGTCAATTCTGTACAAATCACTGTCTTAGCTGTTTTCCTAATTTTAACCATATTTCCTAATACTTAAATATAAATGTTTGTAAATTAGCCATTCATTTTTTTTAATCAACTTTTATGTATCTTCAGTGTGACTCAGTTAACTAACTGGAACAAAGAAGAATCAAAGCCTTCCTTGTCATAGTCCAGCCCAGGCTCAGGAACATTTCATCTAGGCAAAAATCCATTCACTCATCCAGCAAATATTTATTGACCACCTACTATGAATTAGGCTCTATACCAAGTATCAGGAGAATTCTCAAGAACCAGAGAAATCACAAGCTTCTATCTCCCAGTGAGGAATTTCTGAACTCCCCCTATACCATTCTTCTATAATTTCCATGGAATTAAGAAATTATTTTGTTTCTCTGACATAACAAAGATAGAAATTATCTACAGATCTTGGATTAAAATACAGTCCATTTGGCCCAAAGAAAATGCAACTATCACTCACAGAAATAACGTCTTAAAGTCGTATCTAAAAGTTAAAAGAAAACCCAGTTTAAGAGATTTGACCCTAATTCTGAAGAAATGCTTAAAAGGTCTCCCCTTGAAATGTGTATATTGCATTGGTTTTCAAACACTAAGATTCTTTGCTAACATTCCCTAAAATGATGTCTCTGCAGGAGATCAAGAAATTCTGTGAAAGAGGAGGAAAATGGCTGATGAAGGGATAAATATTTATCCACAGAATACGACTGATACTTATATACATCTAGGATACTTTCTCAATGACAGATTTCATTACATTACCTTATCTGTTTACCAGATATGCACCCATCCACGGACAGCAAAATGCACACCTGAAATGTGGCACATTCTCCTTTTTATTATTCAAGGAGATGCCTCTACTGTCTTTCAAGATAAATTGTTGCTATGACAGAGATAAGGGAGTCTCAGATCCATCCAAGTCAGAAGGCAGGAGATCAGCAATTTGGTCAAAGAATGAAGCCCAAAGTTCCAAGGCAATTGAGTACCTTGGAAGAAACATAAAACCTTGTGATTCCTGCCATTGTGGTGCTTACAGTAATGAGATTGACAGGTGTTCTATGCCTTGACCTTGTGTCACTAATTTTTTTTTTTTTTACAACATTTGAAGTTTCTCTGAACCTATTGAAACCGATTGTAACTTGCCATTCTCACACATATTAAGTCACTCAGTCACTGTAAATATGTGCTACTCACTGGAGGCAAGATTAGATCTATCATACAGCCACACATACACAAGATGAAACAGTGTCCACCAATGCTGCTTTGCAGAATCAGAAGCCTCTGGATTCAGATTCCAGCTTTGTCAGTCTACCTGGGTAATCTAGTCTTGTGAAAATCCCTTCACCATTTAGAACCTCAATTTCCTGGAATATAAAATCAGACTAAGAACACCTGCTCTTGAGAATCGTCCTAAGAGTTGAATGAAATAATTAACATTTATTACATGTCTGGCAATAGTACCTGATATGCATAATCCACACAATAAACGTTAGCTGGTATTTATGGCCCATACAATATTTATGTCCCTTAATGCAAGTGACCAAAGCTCTCTGCTTGACCACACTTGAGTCATGTTCCTCTGAGATCTCTTCTTGACTAGGCCCTGACCTTGGGCTCTGTCCCGGGCCCACTTAGTCCAATCTTAGCAAAAATCCTGCTGTGTCATTTTAGTGAAAACCCTCCCACCTTGGTATCTGATCAAATTCTTCATCCCTCATCCTTGACATGTTAACACTCTGACCTGCCTTCAGCAAGAATCCTGTGGAGTCAGTCTAGCAAAAATCTACCTAGCTTGGATGTATCCTCTTAGTAATATTCCATCCAATGGCCTCCTTCTCACTTGTTGCATATAAATCCCCAATGTCTTCATTCTATTCAGAGTTGAGCTCAGTCTCTCTCCCTTACTGCAAAACCCCATTGCAGCAGTCCCCTTCTTGAATAAAACTTTCCTGTCTTTAACAGGTGTCTGAAAATAAATTATTTAACACCAGTATCACTTCCCACACTGAGAAATGAGAAGACCAAATGTGCTTAATTCTAACTCTCTTCATTATAGTAGACTTAGCCAACATTTATTACTTACTATTAACCAGGCAACATACTAAACACTTAACCTGGATGATATCCTTGTTCCTCACCAAAATCTCTAAAAGGAGTATAATTTCTGCCCTCTTTTACACATGAAAACCTGAGGCTTAGAAAACTTACCTATTTGCCCCCAAAATCACATTACTAAGTGGCAGAACCAGAATTTGAATTCAAGTCTGTCTGACTCCAAAGCTCAAGTTTATGATCATTATGTTATTAAGTCTCTATAAATCTTGAAAGTATCTATTTGATTTGAGCAAATTCCCTACATGGCATAAAAACGATAGCAATATCTAGGGGCACCTGGGTGGCTTAGTTGGTTAAGCGTCTGACTTCGGCTCAGGTCACGATCTCATGGTCCGAGTTTGAGCCTCATATCAGGCTCTGTGCTGACAGCTCAGAGCCTGGAGCCTGCTTCTGATTCTGTGTTCCCTCTCCCTCTCTCTCTCTCTCTCTCTCTCTCTCTCTCTCTGCTCTCCCCTGCTCATTCTCTCTCTCTCTCAAAAAAAAAAAAAAAACATGAAACTTTTTTTAATTGATAGCAATTTCTACCAAAATATGCAACACATCACCATGAATAAGTCAAAAATCCCATAGAGATTTGATGTACAACTCCACATTAACAATCCTGCATTGTTATCATAGATCTTTTAATTTGTGACAAGAAATCTTATAGAATGTCATATCAGTAAAGAGACTTTAGCTAATAGCCCCCAGATGCAAGGAAAGCTCACTAGGTTTTTCATGCCTCATCAAAGTCACTGTAGACACAGCTCATCCAACATCACCTTCAATATTTCAGACAATCCTGAGGAACAGACATATTTATTTCTGTTCTTTGGGCCTGCTTACCTGTAGATGTCTGATTTGGGACCAAAGAAAGTCTAATTTTGCTCACAATTTCGAGCAGGATTCTTTTAAGAAATCCAGAGCAACAAGGACATGCCTATGTGGATAATCCATGAATGGGCACAATCACCAGACCAAAATGTGCATGAGTACACCAGGAGTTCTACCTTATCACAAGTGACCATTTTGTTCTCGGACTGTCCATAAAACCCGCCATGTTGCAGCACCATTTTCATCATCTGTGAACAACTGTGTCTGTCCAATTGTGCCCAGTCTCCGTGTGTTCTGTTGTGTAGTCACCCTGACAAGGAAGGACAATATAATCAGATCCAGAGACGTGCCGGTAAACTCTTGATTTTCTTTTCAACTTCAAAAAATGAACATATTTAAGCGTAGACTTGCAATATCTTACAACTTTACATGCTTATGTGTATGGAACCATAAGTAGCTCTTCCAGGATCAGTACTCAACCATTCAATGGCAGATAAAACCTCACCACATTTCAAGGAATAATGGTAGCTACACTGCAAATATATAATTAGTAGAAGTTCACATTCAATCCTTGGGCAGGCACCTTAGCCAGATGCTTTGTACGTGCCCCTGCTTCCACATTTCAACTACTGGCTAAAAACAGAATGACATAAAATATTTTCAGAAATTCTGAGATGATAAATCTGTAATATATGAAGGTTATCCACAATGGTCCCATGCATATCCCATCTATGAAAGGAAATCATTTCATCTGAGTAATAACATCGGCCTGCATTACCCAAGATTTGATTTTGCTAGGAAATTTGTATTTTCATACAGCAATGAAAAATTATTTAAAAGGCCAAATGCGAGAATTTATTCTAGGTTCTTTTCTTACCATATGTAACTAAAAACAAGCTACAAGTGTCCCAAGAGTCCAGTAACACAAATTAGAAACTACAAGACAAAGTAGGAACTCCACAAACTAGAAAACTACAACAAACAGCTGCACCTGTTGTGACAGCTCTGATTTTACTTTGTGAGGAAAAATGTTAACCCTCTTCGGTTACCATGAGAACTAGAGGACAAACAACCCAGCAAGTTTCCTAGAGGGGAAAAAAGAACGTGGCCATCTGTTTTAAAATTCTAGCCAACAAATTCCAATTGTATGTAAGTCCCAGCCCTAAAGAAGCCAGACCTAAAGATGCAAATAAAAAAAAGAAAAATCTCGTCTTTTATTAATCAGAGAGCACTCATGTTTGGGGACACTGCAGGAAAAAAAATAGGGCAAAAACTGCAGTTCCTGTTATTGATTACAGAAAAACCTGTATTTCTGTGACTGGAACCTCCATGATGCTTCATCCGGACTCCTGGTAAGCCAGAGTTCCATAAATTCCAAAGGAAAGATTAACTCAAAATTCTTAACTAATCTCCTTCTGTTGACAAATCGGAATGGAGCCTTCTCTCAAATGTCCTTCTCCAAAGGCGTTTCAATTCAATAGCAACAAATGACCCAAGTACCCATGTCTTTCCAAAGATGATCAGAAGCGACGCTCAGATGTCAAAAAAAAGAAAACCTCCAATTGTCCAAAAAGCAATCAACACACACACATGTTGTTCTTCTACAAGTAGAACAAAGAAATGTCAGAGTCTTTTAAGAACTGATGAAAGATGAAACAGGGAAAAATAAAAAATAAAAACAAATGTCAGACCCTTTAAGGTCAACCAGGGCACTTCATTTTTATTTGAGTCAGTGAAAGCCTGAGATGAAGAAACATGTTTGGCAGTCATGGGACGCACTCATGCTTGACCTGCTGTGACCTTTGAAAAATTGCCAGGCCTCACTTCTCACTGTGTAGGATGAACATGTGAGTCTAAACGTCACTGTATTGCGGTTGCCTAACTCCCAATATGCCTCCGGGGGGCGGGGGGGGGCGGGCACTATAGAATAATGGCTGAGAGCATAAATGCTGAAGCCACAGTACTTGGTTTCAAACCCTGGCTCTGCTAAGCTCTGTCATCACAGGCAAGCGACCTACTATGTGCCTCAGTTTCCTCATCACTAAAATGGGGAAGCTATCGACACCTACTTCCTGGAGTAAAAATGAGTTAACACACGCAAAATACTTAAAAGAGTGCCAGGTAAATGTCACCTGCTATCCTCTCTGCCATGACAGAGAGAACGGTTACCGGTTCTGTTTGCTATCCATCCATAGTGGAGTACGAGTTGATTCCTAATGTTTGGGGAAAAAGAAGTGGAGGAGAACAGAAGCCACTGGTACACAATGGAGAAAAGACAAATGGAAAAAGTACAAAAGTGAGAGAAAGTGCTAACATGACATAGGATCCTGAAGGGACTCATTGCATGTAAAAGAAGAAAAGGGAAGTGAAGAAAGGAAACCTGACCTGATGGGTTAGAGTATTGATACAATTAGTGATGCCTGCTAAAGTACTCCACAACTTTTATTACTATGTAACAAGCAGCAATAACAATAGTTCATATTTAGAAAGTGCCAGCCACTGCTAGGCACGTAGCATACATGATCTCATTCTACCTTCATACACATACCAAAAAACCCTCCATGAGTCCGGTATTATTCTTCCCGTATTTCAAATGGAAAACTTGAAACTAAAGAGGTTCCTAATGGGTGAAGTTTGTGTGATATACCGAGCCAGGATGAAGACCAGTCTGACTCCAGAGGCCGTACCCCCAACCACTGTGCTGTACTCACACCCCCACAGGCATCAGGACACAGATTCAGTCCTGGAGAAACCCAAATGTTCAACTAGATGGAAGCAGCCGTAAAAAAATCTGGCTCCTGCAATTTACTGTTCTCCTCCTTGTAGTTTTATTTTTGGTGTTATATTAATAGTTTTATATTATAGGAGTCCACCAGTAGCAATGAACTTTTACTCTTTGATGGTCTTAATGACTCTGCGGATTCATTATAGTTTATTGTATGTATGCAAAAAAAAAAAGTACGGTTTCAAAAAAAAACTTTCAGAAAGCTGCTTGAACTGTATTTTTTTGCATACATACACTAACTATAATGAATATATAAATAATATATATATGTATATATTTGTAATGTGGTAGGAGCCCTTCGGTTACAGAAATACAGATTTTCTGTAATAACAGGTACCACATTGTGTGGGAACACACATATACACACATTACATATGTATTATATATGTGTGTGTGTGTGTGTATATATATACATACACATATATATACACACACACACATATTTAAGTCCCACATATCAAAATATTATAAGTCAACTCTAACTTTCCCATATGGGGAAAAAATGAAAAAAATGTGAAAAAAATAGGAAGTTTGGTTTATAACCACAGGCACTTATGTTTGATAAACTATTACATTCCAGAAGACTGAAATATATCGTTTTCTAAGCCGAAATACAGTTTTCTAAAACGCATATAAATCTTTTTCATAGGAAAACTAATTGCAGAAAATGATGTTGAAGTTAATATTGCATCATAGCATACTTGACAAAGTTCTTATGAATCTTTCATGGTTCCTTCAATATTTCCGTAGCACTAGGTCAGAAGGTGAAAGAACATGTTTATTGTGACCATGAAGTATGTTTTTGGGAAGAAATTTAACAGAAATATTTGAAGAGCCCCTAAGAAAGATGCAGGGTCACTAATCATCCAGGGAAACTTTATGTACTGTCCTCTTCATTCCACTGTAATGACACTATAACACTATATCCATATCAGGCACAAGAGAGCAAGTCGTTGTTCCAAGTTGGGATTAATTTCCTCCAACCAGGAAGATGACAAATGATCACTTACATGCTGCATATGAGAATCTTAAGAATAACATGTGTTTAATTGGTGAAGTGATTTAAGGGTAATTACTTTGCATAAAAGACTGCTTATAAGAATTTAAGACTAAATCTATGACCAGGATAGGGCATTTCCTTTTGATCTACTGATAATGAGAAACACTGAATAAACTATTGTCTTTATGTAACTGATTAAGTGGGATTAAGGAGGAGTTAGAATATTTTAGAGCCACTAGAAGATTTACTCCCCGCCGCACCCACCTCATGTGCCAGAGTACAGAAATCCTTCTCAACTATTTCTGGTGGTTCATTTTACTAAATTGCCTTAAGTCACACTGAAGATGTTTAGGAAATTAAGCTAAAATCATATGCTTGACCTAGAGTTGGCACTTATGTATTAAATAGATGAATGAATGGAAGGAAGGAAAGACGGGTGGGTGGATGAATGGATAACCCAGGAATAGTCAGGGTCTAAAGACAAGACTGTGGTAGGTCAGGTTATTGGGAAGATTTCAGTCCTAAGCAGTTAGAGCACTGGTTTTAAACTCTGGCCACACATTAATAGCACTAGGGGAGTATTTAATACACATACTTGGCTTAGAACCCACTACAGACCAATTAAATCAAAATCTTGACACATGATGGTAGATGGTACAACTTAAGTATTTTTCAAAAACTCTCCCAAGTAGAGTTAACAGGTTCTGCAAATAAAAATATAAGATGCCCAGTTAAATTTAAATTTCAGATAAAGAACAAATTTTTAGTTTAAGTATGTCCCAAATATTATACAGAATATACGCTAAAAACTTTTTCTGAAATTCATATTTAACTAGAAGTCCTTACTATATCTGCAACCTTATCCCCCAAAGACATTCTAATGTACAGTATTTAGAACCACTGAATTTCATTAAGATAAGCGGGTAGAGCAGGACATCAAGAAAAAATACAACAGCAGCCAAGTCGGATACCCAGCACCAAGGACTTGGCAAAAGACTCTGGGGATACAGGTCCAGAAGCAGTACTCTACCTTGGGAAGATTTATGGTGGTCAAATAAATCTGCAGTTTCAGAGAAATTAGGGCATCTGGTAAGCCACATAGGCAGAATTCAAATTCAAGTGAATAAGACGGGGACCTAACTGTTTACTATGACACACTATGGGTGTTTTGACGGACACAACACTGTTGTGGAAACAGAATCGGAAGGTGAGAACAGAATTCACAAACAGGCAAAATCCTTCACTCTGGCACCAAATTACAGATCCAGGAGACTTAGTGTTTTCTCTGCTAAGGAACAAATTCATTCCAGAGACTAGAGTGTGTAATTCCAAGAAAGTCCTGAAGTGACCTTTGTACTGTGACTAGAGGCCTTTGGGGTTGAGGGCTGGACATTCTATTATGGCAGAATCAGTGAGTAAGCCAACATTCACATCAAAAACTCTTAAAAATGCCTCTACTGACCAATATCATGTCAAAGCAACAGTCCAGATGAGAACAGTAAGAAAAGCAAGATAAATGTCACTACCTACAGGAATTTTCTTTTGCAAACGGAAGATGGCAAAATGAAAAACTTTGACACTAATGGAACCATCAAAGAAAAAATATTTAGGGAGTCTTGCTGTCCCTAGAAAAATCCAAAGACACTAAAAAAAAAAAACCCACATTAGAATATATAACAGTAGACCATATCTTATTCCGAATGCCAGTTTAAAAATATAGGAATAATGCCAACAAATACAGATCTTACAATCTCCAATAACTTCTATGTATAAATATGAAAAAATGAGAAGCTAATGGAAAAATGGACAAAAGAGTATGAACCAGCACTTGCAAAATAGGGTATCCAAGTTACCAAAACAAAACACAAAAAGGCACTTAACTACTTCAGCAACCAGAAAAATGCACATGAAAATCACACAGTAACACTACTACATAGCTACCAAAATAACTAAAATTAAAAAGACAATGTTGGGGTGTCTGGATGGCTCAGTTGGTTAGGCGTCTCTTGATTTTGGCTCAGACCATGATCTCACAGGTTCATGAGTTCAAGCACCACATTGCACTTCATGCTGACAGTGCAGAGCCTGCTTGGGATTCTCCCTCCCTCCCTGTCTGCCCCTCCCCTGTTTGTGCTCTCTAAATAAACAAACTTAAAAAAAAAGACAATGTCAAGTGTTGGTAAGAACATGAGTTAACTGAAATTCATACCCTGTCAGGTAGGAGTGTAAATTAGATGAATCATTTTGGAAAATCATTCAGCACCACCTAGTATATTTATAAATACACATATCCTATGGCCCAACAATTTTACACCCCAGTACTCAACAGAAATGTGTGCAATATTAACCAAAATAATAACCCAGACTGGGAAAAAATGTGTGATAATAGAATGGTTTAACAGATTGTGGTATATTTATGTGATGGATACAACATAGAAATTAAAATGAATAAACTGAAACCATTTATTCAAAGATCTGATGAATCTCCCAAATTTAAGGTAGAAGAAGCCAGAAAAAAAAATATACTCTGTATGATTTGTATAAGTCCAAAAACAAAACAGTTTTAATGCTACAAGTCAGGTCAGGAATTATCTTGGAGCAAGATGTGGCATGGTAATTGGGAGGAAATATAATACTTGGGATGCTGACAATGTTCTATTTATTTACTTCTTTATTGTTCTATTTATATCTCTGCATGCTATATTTTAAAAAGGTTTTCTTAATGAATTATGACGGGATTTAAAAGAATATTTGCGTACATGGAAATACTCTAGTCTTGTATAGAAAAATTCAGTAACAAGGTATATTATATACAATTAATCTATAATATAATCCCCCCCCAAAATACCAACAGTGTTTTAGACTAAGGAGAGGGTCAGTAGATGACACTTAAATTCACATGAAAAATATAGAGTAGTTCAGAGTATTTTAAAATAAAATGAGGAGGGGCGTCTGGGTGGCTCAGTCAGTTAAGCGTCCGACTTCAGTTCACGTCAAGACCTCGCGGTCCGTTGGGTTTGAGCCCCACATCGGACTCTGTGCTGACAGCTCAGAGCCTGGAGCCTGCTTCAGATTCTCTCTCTCAAAAATAAACATTTAAAAAATTGAAATAAAATGAGGAGATAGCCCCCCTAGACAAGAGTGTCAAAAGAAAATTCAGAGAGCTTGTGCTTGATAGTATTTAGGGAAAAACAAACTGCTCTCGGCAATTACGCCACACTTTATAAAGCATGAAACGGAAAGTGCATTTTTCCCCATTGTGATTGGTTACTAGAAACTTACATACTTTATGTTTTTCTTTTAAATTTTGATAGAGTTAACATAAAGTGTCATATTAGTTTCAGGTATACAACAGAGTGATTCACCGATTCTATACATTACTCAGCGCTCATCACAGTAAGTGTACTCTTAAACCCTTTTCCTTATTTCACTCATCCCCCAACCCACCTCACCTCTGGTAACCATCAGTTAGTTCTCTACATTTATTTTTTTTTTTTTTTTTTTTTTTTAAATTTTTTTTTTCAACGTTTATTTATTTTTGGGACAGAGAGAGACAGAGCATGAATGGGGGAGGGGCAGAGAGAGAAGGAGACACAGAATCGGAAACAGGCTCCAGGCTCTGAGCCATCAGCCCAGAGCCTGACGCGGGGCTCGAACTCACGGACCGCGAGATCGTGACCTGGCTGAAGTCGGACGCTTAACCGACTGCGCCACCCAGGCGCCCCAGTTCTCTACATTTAAGAGTGTGGTTTTCTGGTCTTTTTCTTCTTGTTTCTTAAATTCCACATATGAATGAAGGCATATTGATATTTGTCTTTCTTAGTTCATTTAGCATTATACTGTCTAGATCCATCCAGTGGTGTTGTAAATGGCAAGATCCCATTCTTTTTTATAGCTGAGTAATATTCCATTATATATATAGACCACTCTCCTTTATCCATTCCTCTGTAGACAGACACTTGTGCTGCTTCTATAGTTTGGCTATTGTAAATACTGCAATTAACAGAGGGGTGGATTTATCTTTTTCAATTAGTGTTTTCGTAGTCTTTGGGTAAATACCCAGTAGTAAAATTACTGGATCATACTGTAATTGGTTAAAATTTTTTTTAATGTTTATTCTTTGAGAGAGAGAAGGAACATGAGCAAGGAAGGGGCAGAGGGGAGGAAAGACAGAATCTGAAGGAGGCTCCAGGCTTTGAGCTGTCAGCTTGAACTCATGAAGCACGAGATGATGACCTGAGCTGAAGTCTGATGCTTAACTGAACCACACAGTGCCCCCTGTAATTCCATTTTTAATTTTTTCAGGAACCCCCAAACTGTTTTCCACTATGGGTGAACCAGTTTGCATTTTTATCAACAGTGCACAAGGGTCCTTTTTCTCCACATCCTTACCAACACTTGTTTCTTATGTTTTTGATTTTAGCCATTCTGACTAAGATGTAAGGCGATCTCATTGCAGTATTGATTTGCATTTCCCTGATGATGAGCAATGTTGAGAATCTTTTCATGTCCCTGTTGGTCATCTATAGGCCTTCTTTAGAGAAATGTCTGTTCACATCTTCTACCTATTTTATTACTTTTTATGTCATAGAAGTTACTTATACTCTTTATTGAATATGTCATTTGTAAATATCTTCTACTTCCACGTTTTTAGTTTTATTGTTTCCTTTGTTGTGCATGGGCTTTTTGACATAGTCCCAATAGTTTATTTTTCCTTTTGTTTCCCTTGCCTCAGGAGACATGTCTAGAAATATGGTGCTACAGCTGATGTCAGAGAAATTACTGTCTGTGCTCTCTTCTAGGATTTTTATGGCTTCAGGTCTCACATTTAAGTCTTTAATCCATTTCAAGGTCATTTTTGCGTATAAGAAAGTGGTCCAGTTTCATTCTTTTGCATGTAGATGTCCAGTTTTCCCAACATTACCTGTTAAAAAGACGCTCTTTTTCCTGTTGCATATTCTTACCTCCTTTGTCAAAAATTAACTGACCATATAATCATGGGTTTATCTGGGTGGCAATTTGGTATCATTGATCTGTGTGTCTATTTTTGTGCCAGTACCATTCTGGATTGTGATACCTCCAGTTTTGTTCAAGACTGCTTTGGCTGGCTGTTTAGGGTCTTTTGTGGTTCCATACAAGTTATAGGATTATCTGTCCTGGTTCTGTGAAAAACACTGTTGATATTTTGATAGGAATTGTATTAAGTCCTTAGGTTGCTTTCGATAGTGTGGACATTTTAACAATATTTGTCTTCCCAATCCACAAGCGTGGAATATCTTTCCATTTGTTTGTGCCCATCTTCAATTTCTTCCATCAATGTCTATAGCTTTCAGAGTACAGGTCTTCTACCTCCTTGGTTAAGCTTACTTCATTATTTTTGGTGCAATTTTTGTTTTGAGAGAGAGAAAGGAAAGAGGGAGAGAGAATCAGAACCCACCACAGGGCTCCATCTCATGACCATGAGATCTTGACCTGAGTTGAAATCAAGAGTTGGATGCTTAACCAAATCAGTGGTTAAGCAACTGAGCCACCCAGGTGCCCCTATTTTGATAAAATTGTAAATGGGATGTTTTCTTAATTTCTCTTTCTGCTACTTCATTATTAGCATCTAGCAATGCAATAAATTTCTACATATTTTATAATCCCAAGGCCTTACTGAATTCATTATTCCAGTTCTAGTATTGTGTTGCTGGAGTCATTAAGATTCTCTATAGTATCACACCATGAGCAAACAGTGAAAGTTTTATTTCTTCCTTACCAATCTGGATGTCTTTATTGTTTTCTTAGTGCTGTGGCTAGGACTTCCAGTACTATGTTGAATAAAAGTGGACATGCTTGCCTTGTTCCTGACGTTAAGGGAAAAGCTCAGTTTTTCACCACTGAGTATGATGTTAGCTGTGGGTTTTTCAGATATGGCCTTCATTATTTTGAGGCATGTTCCCTCTAAATTTGTCAAATGTTTTTTCTGCCTCTATTGAAATGATGTTTTTGATCCTTTCTCTTTTGATGTGATGTGTCACATCGGTTGATTTGTGAATATTGAGCCATCCTCACTTCTCGGGAATAAATCCCACTTGATGGCAAAAGATTGTTTTTAATATATCATTGGATTTGGTTTGCTAATATATTGAGGATTTTTGAATGTTTTCATCACAGATATCGGTGTGTAGTTTATTTTTTGTAGTGTCTTTAACTGGTCTTGGTATCAGGGTGATGCTGCCCTGAATACATTTTAGAATAAATTTGGAAGCTTCCTTCCTCTTCTATGTTTTTAATAGCTTGAGAATAGATATTTGCTCTTCCTTAAATGTTTGGTAGAATTCACCTGTGAAACCATTTGGTCCCGGGCTTTTGTTGGGAATTTTTAAATTATTGTTCAAGTTCATTGCTGGTACTCTGTTCAAATTTTCTATCTCTTCCTACTTCAGTATTAGGGGGTTATAGGTTTCTAGGAGCTTATCCACTTCTCCTAGATTATTCAGTGTATTGGCATATACTTTTCAAAATATTCTATAACTCCGTACTTCTGTGGTGTTGGTTATTCTCATTTCTACTTTTGTTTCATTTTTTTTTTTAATCTGACAAAAGTTTTATCAATTTTGCTGATCTTTTCAAAGAACCAGCTCCTGGCTTCATTGGTCTGTTCTATTGTTTTTAGTTTCTATTTATTATTGCTTTTGTTTTTATTTCCTTTCTTCTACTGGTTTCAGGTTTTGTTTGTTCTTTTTCTAGCTCATTTAGATATAAGGCCAGGTTGAGATTTTTCTTGTTTCTTGAGGTAGACCTGTATTACCACACACTTCCCTCTTATAACAGTTTCTGCAGCATCCCGAAGATTTTGGACTGCTGTGTTTTAATTTTCTCTTGCCTCCATATATTTATTTCCTCTTTGATTTCTTGGTTGACCCATTCGTTGTTCAGTAACATGTTATTTAGCTTCCATGTATTTGTGTTCTTTCCAGATTTTTTTCTTACGGCTGATTTCTAGTTCTATAGGATTGTCATCGGAAAAGATGCACGGTAGGGCTTCAATCTTTTTAAGTTTGTTGAAACTTGTTTTGTGGCCTAACATGTGAGCTATTCTGAAGAATGTTCCACATGTTCTTGAGAAGAATGCGTATTCTGTTTTAGGATGCAATGTTCTGAATATACTTGTTAGATCCATCTGGTCTAACGTGTCATTAAAAGCCATTGTTTCCTTGTTGATTTTCTGTTTCAATGGTCCATCAAAGTAAATGGGGTGTTAAAATCCCCTACTATTAATGTATTACTGCCAATTACTTTGTGTTTGTTCTTAGCTGCTTTATGTATCTGGATACTTCCATGTTGGAAGCATATTTATAACTGTTGTTATCTTCTAGTTGGATTGTTCCATCTAGGATCATATATTGTCCTCTTCATCTCGTTAGTCTTTGTTTTAAAATCTATTTGTCCCAAATAAGTATCGCTACCTCGGCCTTTTCACATGCACTTGCATGATAAATTCATTTGCATTTCCCATCCCTTCACTTCCAATCTGTGTATTTAGGTCTCAAATGAGTCTCTCCATTCCATCATCCCATGTCTTTTGATTGGAACATTTAGTCCATTTACATTCAAAGTAATCACTGATAAGTACGTACCAGTTGTGGGTTACTTGTCTTATGGTTGTTTTTGTAGTTCCTATTTGTTCTTCTCTTACTCTCTTCTCTCACAGTTGCTGGCTTTCTCTAGTGATATACTTTATTCCTTTCTCATTTTTTGCTCATTAGGTTTTTATATAACATCTTATATATCCCATATACTTTATAGACTTATAAAAATATAAATCTATTTTAAATTGACAGTTCCTTAAATTTGAACTCTTTATTCCTTTTCCCTGCCCCCCACCACGTTTCAGGTATACAGTATTATAATTTACATCCTTATCTGAAACCCCTAATATTTTACTGCTTTTCTGCTTCCTACTTTTTTACTCTTGCCTATGGTCGTCTGTTTCCATTCAGAAAGCCCCATTTAACATTTCTTATATGGCTGGTTTAGTCATAATGAATTCCTTTAACTTTTGTCTAGGAAACTCTATTCTGAATAATAGCTTTGCTGATATAGAGGTTGCAGGTTTTCTTCTTTCAGCACTTTGAATATATCATGCCACTCTTCCAGCTTACAGAATTTCTGAAAAAGAAGCTGCTAACCTTATGGGAGTTCACTTGTTGTAACTACTTTCTCTTGTTGCTTTAAAAATTCTCTATCATACTTTTACCATTTTAATTACTGTGTGTTTTGGTGTGGACATCCTTGGGTTGATTTTTGTGGGCTCTGTGCCTCCTGAATCTGGATTTGTTTCCTTCCCCAAACTCAAGAAGTTTTCAGCTATTATTTCTTCCAATAAAATTTCTGCCCCCTTTCCCCTCTTCTTCTGGAATCCCAATGTTATTATGCTTGATGGTGTCACTGAGTTCCTTTAAGTCTATTTTTTTTCTCTCTCTCGTCTTTTAGCTCATTTTCCATTCTCCACCCTCCAGGTCACTATTCCATTTTTCTGCTTCCTCTACTGTATTTATTCCATCTAGCATATTTTTGGCCTCAGTTGTTGAGTTCACCTGATTGGTTCTTTCTAAAGTTTTCTCTTTGTTGAGGGTCTCACCGAGATCCTTTACTCAATTCCAGTGAGTATCCTTAGGACTATTAGTTCCAGATCTCTTAGACATATCTCCATTTCATTTAGCTCTCTTGCTATTGTTTTGTCCTTTCATTTGGGATATATTCCTGTTTCATTTTGTCTAGCTCTTTGTATCTATGCATCAGGAAAGTCAGCTACATCTCCTGATCTTGAAAGTTGTGGCCTTATGAAGAAGTGCTGTAGTGCCCTGTAGTGCAATGTCCCCTGTTCACCAGAACCTGCACTTCTGGGATGTCTTTGTGTGCTGTATACACCCTGCTGTTGTCACTGAGCCGTGTTTGCCTCCAGGCAGTCATCTGCAATGGCTCTCATGGTCTACTGTCAGCAGGATTCAGTTCCTGTGTTAATGGGCCAGTCTGGGGCTGCCTCGGGCTTGAGTGAAGTCAGACCACGCATCTGCCAGAAATTCAGTAGCACCAAATTGCAGGGCACTTTTCCTATCCCCTGAGCTTTCATTGGTGGGTGGGACCTACAGACAGACTAGATGTCTGCCCCATCCCACCCCTGGGGATGCAGTCAGGCTGGTGTGATTACCTTCCCCTCACCCTGGGGCAGGAGTCAAGAAAGAGTGGTGCCAGCCCCTGTAGGGCTGCTTAGACACTGCCTGACTTGTGGCACCACTTTGGATGGGCTCTGGCCAAAGGCATATTGGAGGGGGCAGGCCCACATAACTCGAGGGCAGGGTTGGGGCAGAGCCAGCAGGTCTGTGCTGTCAGCGGCAGGAGGGACCTGCAGCCCCTCAGGAAACTGCCCAGGCTGGGATGAAGAAGGTAAGTCTTCTAGGAGCACATGGCAGGGCACACTATTAACAAGCTAGGTATAGAGCATAAATGCTGTGCTTGTTCCTGCAGTTCAGGCAGGGTTAGGGAAACGGCACCCACAGACAGCTCTTTTGTTCTTAGGGAAGTCTCCCAAAGATCCCTGCCCCTTCAGCGCACAGATTAGTAAATAAATCACATTCCCACATACCCTAGGGATTTTTCAGACTGCTTCTATACTGTATCTCCGTGGTATACAGTATATACAACTGTTAGTAGTTGTGCTGTTTCTCGAAAACCAGGGACTCAGTTTCTTATCCTCCAGCTCTCCCAAAGCTGAGCCTGATTTCTAAAGTTTCAGGTGTTAAGCCCCATAGATTTTAATAACTCACAAAATTATATCCCTCTGGTTTTCAAAGTCAAATGTCATAGGGATTTGTCTTCCCAGTGTGGGTCCCCTGTGCCTGGGTTGGGGGGGGGGGGAGGTCTGCTCCTTTTCCTTCTCCATGTGGCATCCCTCCCTTCTAGGGAAAGTCCCATGCATCAGTTTGGCCCTCTTCTCTACATTCAGCTGTGAGGAGTCTATTCTGCCAGTCTTCAGGTCATTTTCTGGGTTATTTACACTATCCTGGAAACTAGGTGAGCCTAGGATCCTCCTACTCCACCATGTTTCCCAGAAAGCTTCCTGAAACTTACATTATTTTTAGTATTAATACCACTAAGTTTACTTGCTTGCAGCTGATTGCCTAGCAAACTACAAGGTTATGCTGACATGAAGAAGTATTATTTAAGGTGAGAGTCAGCATTTCAGGGAAATTGGGACAGCTTAAGTTTTGGTTACATCATGGCTATGGGTGGTTGGCTTACAGGTATACTCAAATTGCGGCCTCCATTTTGGTTTTGCTTTATCAGTAGTAAGACAACTTGTAGTAAAACATAAAAATGTTAAATTTCTAAGTATATAAAATGCATTATAAAATCATAGTAATAAATTTAGAACATGTAAATGAATAGAAAGATTAATAAGTTGAATGTTAAGAGTCCAAAAATAAAGTTACATGTGGAAATTTGGTAGCATTCTAACTCAGCAGAGGAGAAACAATAGAACACATTGGAACTGCATATTCACCTTACAGATAGTGATGCAAGAATATAACCTATGACAAAATATTTTGGATGGATTAAGGATTTAAATGAAAGTAAAATTAGAGACAAAAAAATACAATCACAAAAGAAATTTCTTAAAGACCAAATATCTAAATTGGTTTCGAACTATCCATGCAATTTTTTTTTAAGTCTAAGTGGAAAAAATGCTCTAAACCTCATAAAACTTAAAAACTGGGAAAGATATTCACGGCATATGGCAAAGGGCTACTTTCCTTAGTATAACAAGAGTTCTTAAAAACCAACATGGAGGGGCACCTAGGTGGCTCTGTCAGCTGAGCATCCAACTCTTGATTTCAGCGCAAGTCATGATCCCAGGGTTACAGTCCTGAGCTCCAGGTCAGGCTCTGCACTGAGTGGGGAGCCTGCTTAAGATTCTCTCTCCCTTTGCCCCTCTTCCCCACTCATACTTTCCCTCTTCCTAAAATAAAAACAGCAACAAACCAATAAGGAAAATAGCATTAAACAAATGGAAAAATGGACAAAGGACAGGAGGAGTACAAAAAGGGTTTAAATATATTAAAATATATAAATTTATATCGACTTTTACCATCTTAACCATTAAAGTGTACAATTCAATGTGTTCATATTGTTAAACAGATCTTCAGCTATGCCAACTCTTAATGTATGAAATACAAATTAAAACTAAATTTTCGGAGCGCCTGGGTGGCTCAGTCGGTTGGGTGGCCGACTACAGCTCAGGTCATGATCTCACAGTCTGAGTTTGAGCCCCACGTCGGGCTCTGTGCTGAGCACTCAGAGCCTGGAGCCTGCTTCCGATTCTGTGTCTCCCTCTCTCTGCCCCTTCCCTGCTTGCTCTCTCTCAAAAATAATCAATAAAAAATATTTTAAAAAACTAAATTTTCACCCAGTAAACTGACCCTAATAAAAAAGTTGGTAATGTAAAACCAAATCAGTAGTGAAAGAAATAATGTCATTCCTAACTGGTAGGAGAGCAACTTAGTTTACCATCTTTGGATAACAATTTGGTCATTTCCCAGTTTTAAAAGCATACTTTCTGATACAGGATATATACACCTAGATAGGTTTTTGTAAAGATATGTCCACATAAGAACAGAATAATAAAGTGTGTAGTTCAGCATTGTTTATGAACCCAAATGTCCATAAATTACCTATTCAGTAGATGAAACATAATGGAATACTAAATAGCCCCTATAAAGAATAAGGTCAATTTTTGTGGAATGATCTGGAATAAACTCCAAAATATAATAGAAGTTGTAAGATTTTCAAGGTGTTGCCAATTGTGTTTGAAAAAAAAAAAACAACAACACTGGCAGGAGGAATAAGTAATGATCAGGTATAGAGAATTCTCTGGAAGCATTCACAAGAGAGTAGTCTGAAAGTTACTTTTTGGGACTGGAACTAGAAGAGGAAGGTCAAGAGAACACAACATAAAAACATGTTTTATTGTAACCTTTTGTACTATTTGAAATATGCCCATCAGGTCCTACTAAACCCACAACAGCAAATCAAACTCTGAAACACAGTAACTTTCTAGCCTTTGAACCTGTAAAGTTTTATTAACTGGGCATTTTTCCTTCAGAGTAAGTTCTTCCTAGCAGCTATACTGCCTGGACTTTGCTGAGGAACGGAGTGGGGAAATGTCACCTAGTGTTGGATGTCAGTCTATGTAATGGTTTCTAAACTTTCAACATAACAGGGAACATCACTAATCCAACATTCTCTGGGTTACCTCTTTGAGAGGTAGACCTAAGCACTTAACCACCCCACATCTCCATTTTGTGTTCATCTGCAAACTGGGAGTGATAATGGTTGCCTCCTTCAGAGGTTTGTGTAATGAAATCACGTTCGTGAAAATGTTTCATCCACATACGTTGTCATTTATTTTGTTTACGTACCTGAAATAGGTTTCAAAAAACACTAGCTTACCTGTACAATGGGCCATCTGACAGAGATCCCCAAATGCCTCCCTTGCTTGTACTAATTAACCAAGGCAAGTCCAGCTCATTGTTGTCTCATCCCGTGTGAAATAGACGTTTCAACAGTCCTAACTTTCAGACACAGCAAGCGTTCGAGGATGAGCATGTATCATCCCTACATCCAGTAAGCAATTTCATATAGCCTTTCAGAAAATAAGAGGTTACTCACTATTCATCTATTCATTTTCCCCAGTGATATTCATCAAAAGTTTTCACACCGTTTCAGGTTTGAAATTTGACATTTCATGAATAGCCAGTGCCCTACAGAAAGGGCATATTTATACTGAAGAGAATTGAGGTGCAACGGGTGACCTGTTTCTCCCCTGTTCTTTCTCCATGTGGAGATCCTTCCAAACCTTACCTTCTCTTCCTTTTCCTTTAACTCATGCCAACTATACTTCCAGGGGCCGCGGTCCCTCTGAGGTTTCCACTGGCTCAACACAGCCCATACCTGCCTTTGTGCCAGTCTATAGGGAAATCACCCTAGACTAACTCTCTGCATGACTGAGTCCTCCTCTGGCCTCCTACCCGCCTCTCCTCTCCCATGTGAAGTTTTAAAGTCAGCTTTAATCAACTGTTCTCCTTGCCTCCCCCTTTCCATCACAAATATTAAGGTGAGGGTTTTTCCCAAAGTGTTTGCTCTGCAAAGAGGGAATCATGTTATCTACGTCCTTAAAAATTCTCAAAAAAAAATAAAGCTTTATAAAGTGTGCCCCTTTATTTGGAATAAATTATCTTCTGAATTAAACCTATTAGCTTTAAATGCCGTAAGCAATGTTAAAGGTTTATAGAGGTCACATGACAGATTCGCTTGTGGACAATGAGGAAATGAGAAATCTAATCAAGGAGCAGTAATTATTCCTGGGGTGTGAGCTCAGAATTGTGAGTACTAGATGCCATTATAAACAAGCTTTTAAAGATCATTTGAAGGACACCTGGGTGGTTCAGTCGGTTAGGCGTCCAACTTTGGCTCAGGTCATGATCTCATGGTTTGGGAGTTTGAGCCCCACATGGGGCTCTGTACTTACACCTCAGAGCCTGAAGCCCACTTTGGATTCTGTGCCTCCCTCTCTGCTCCTCCCCTGCTCACATGCTCACTCTCTCCTTCAAAAATAAACTTTCGGGGCGCCTGGGTGGCGCAGTCGGTTGAGCGTCCGACTTCAGCCAGGTCACGATCTCCCGGTCCGGGAGTTCGAGCCCCACGTCAGGCTCTGGGCTGATGGCTCGGAGCCTGGAGCCTGTTTCCGATTCTGTGTCTCCCTCTCTCTCTGCCCCTCCCCCGTTCACGCTCTGTCTCTGTCCCAAAAATAAACTAAAAACGTTGAAAAAAATTTAAAAAAAAATAAAAAAATAAAAAAAAATAAACTTTCAAAAAAATTTTTTTTAAAAAGATCATTTGAAAAATCAACATGTTGTAGCTATCAAGCACAAAAGAAAAATCAGGTATACTAATGTCTTTTGAAAGCATTCGTGAGGACAATAAATGCCAGTTAAAACATCATACGCAGATTCAAAAGGGACTATGTATTAGCTGGAAGTAAAGACAGCATATTCTGGAAAACTGTGAGATGGTCCAAAAGTGGCTTTATTCATGATGATGCCAATGCTGAATATGTGTTTAAAATTTATAAAACATGAGAAAAAATACTATGTGACTAATTTTTATGAAAAACACTATTTTAACATGTCTCCATCACTAAATTTTGACATTCATTTGCATCCTGAAAAGTATAACTTAACACACTCATTTTGTGTGCCTATGATACAAAGGGAAAATGGGAGACACCTTATTTGGAGTCTCCCCGTATTTATGCTTGTATGGCAGTCATTGGAGTTCCATCCTCATGTGCTCAAATATTTAGGAGAACTGAGGCCCAAGGAGATGGGCCATCAAGACTCAGTAGTTAATGGCAGAGGTTGGATTAGAACCCTGGTCTCTGTGTAGGTCACAAGCTCCTTTCAATTAGAGAGGGAAATCCCAACATCATCACAGAGACAGGATTAAGTCTGGTGGGAGTGGAAAGTTGTAAGGACAGTAAATTGAGAGATCTACAGGATGATGGAAAGAGACCAGAAAAGTCAAAAGACTTTTTTTTTTTGTACTGAGAAATACAGACTGAGAATAAATTGAGGGTTGATGGGGAATGGGAGGGAGGGGAAAGTGGGTGATAGGCATTGAGGAGGGCACCTGTTGGGATGAGCCCTGGATGTTGTATGGAAACCAATTTGACAATAAATTTCATTAAAAAATAAAAAAGATAAATAGAAATACATAAACTATTGTCAGGAGTATCTACCATGTGCCCTCAGTGACAGGAGAGGCACAGGACTTGGTTGGGTCCATGAGAATGTCCCCCCCTCCTGACCACAGTTATGAATCCATCTAGGTCACATGACTGAAGGACCAATTAGAATCCTCTGGAGAAACACGGTCTCTCCTGGTGTTACAGAGTGTAGACAAAGACTAATGTTACCAATGCCCATCTTTTTTGGCCACAAGGAGGAAGCTCATCCTCAAGGGAGGTGAGAATAAGGCCAACACAAGGAGAAACAGGGTCAAGAAATCTAATGAATAAGAGCACCCTGCTTTCCACCCCTTGTTTGGGCTGTTGCTGAAATAGTGCCTGTATGCTTCCCAAGCATAAATATATTGAGGAAAATACAATCAAAAGAAACTAGAAATCAATCACAGTCATTCAGGAATGAGTGTACACACACACACACACACACACACACACACACACAATTACGTGTGGGATGTACTCTTTAATACAAGTTTTGTTTTTGCATCCATCAGGCAAAGACTTTGGAATTAGATCACCAAGATCCTGCAAAGCTGCACAGGTAAAGTGAGACCAAGAGTATGAAAAGACCATTTTAAATGCCAGGTGGGGAAGTTTGGCAGCTGGAGAGGTCTTTCCAACTCTATTACTCTGTATTTTCTCTTTTTCCCATCTTACAACACCATTGGAAATTTTAAGAGAGTCCCTCCAAACACAATTAACTATTTTCTTCCTTAGTGTCCTGTCCTTTCCTAAGGACACATTTTTATTTCTCTTATTACGTGAAGTGAGCCTCCTTATATATAAGACATGGTGGTGACCTTGGCTTCTGAAGAGTGAAAGTTTTCAAAGCCCATTATTCCTCCTGCTTTCGTGGTCTTAGTTCCATGCTCTTATTTAAGATCCTCTCCTAAATCCAAGCACAATTGATAGTACCTTACCAGCTGATACCACCTCAGTTCGCCTCTCATCTAATAATAGCTTCTATCTAGATTTCCTTTCAGGCAGTTCTAAATTTGATTCCCCTTCCATTCAGCCACAGAACAATCCCTGAGTAACGGCAGAAGTAGGTTATGAGCCTTCATCACTCCTGGGAATCTTAGAAACCTAAAAAGGAATTCTCCCAAGAAAGGACTCTTCAGTATAAAAGATCTCCCTGTGGGAAGACGAGTAAACCCATTTATCTGGCATGTGGCATTTGCTCCTGCTTCCAGTAAATTCCTTTAGGGACATGACTTCTAACAGCCTTTCCTAGAACTGGTGGATGCTTTAGTGCTCAATATACAACTGGAAGAAAGCAATTCCATCACAAAACTAGAGTCTGCAGTCAAGGCCCTCTGCCAAAGTCTCTTCCCTATCTGTGCAGTGTGTGTTCTAGAAGCAGTTGGAAAAATTTGCACTCTGAAGCAGCAGCCCTGCCCCATCCACCCATTCCCATGCCACACAGGTTTTGGTATAAAACCACAAAGTCCTTTAAAAATCCCATGTGGACTGAGGAGGGGAACAGAGGAGGAGAAAGGGCTCACTAAGCTGTTAACAGCTTACATGATACTTTCTTGGGACTGAATTCTTGACAGAGTTTATAGGGTTTATAAACAGAGCAAAATATCCACTTTGCACCCTTCATCCTAAATGCAGTGTTCTCTCTACTCCACTGTACTGCCAACTTTGGGAAGGGGGAACCCAGTGTCAGGGGTGGGGCTAATCCAAAATTTGTAGCATCTAAAGTGAAGCAGGAAAAAATCACAAAAGGGTCAACTGAAGCTCCAAAGGGCACATTTCTCTTATATATACACCAAGGGATCACTCTCTACTCTCCCCTCCTCTTCTCCTACCTCAATTCCTCACTTTCCTCCTCTAAACACTGTCATGGGTTGAACTGTGTTCCCACACAAAGATACATTTAAGTCCTAACCCCACCACCTGAAAATGGGACCTCATTTGGAAATAAGATATTTACAGAGGCAATGGACTTATAACGTGAGGTCATGAGAGTGGGCCCTAATGCGGTTTATCTGAGGTCCTTATAAAAGGGGGCAAATTTGGACACAGACATATACAGAGGGAAGACAATGTGAAAGCACATAGGGAGAATGCCATGTGAAAATGGGGGCTTGGAGGAGTACATCTAGAAGCCAAAGAATGCTTGAAGCTAGGAGAGAGGCATGGAATAGTTCATTCCCTTATGCCTCAGAGGGGGTAGGGCTCTGAGGACACCTTGATTTCAGACCTCTGGCCTCCAGAACTCTAAGTTCTGATGTTTACATCACCCAGTCTGCCATACATTGATGCCAACCCTGGTGCCTTTTCCTGCCATGTACCCCCTCCTCTTGGGCCCCCACCCAGACCTTGGGTATCTGGGGTCAAATGTCAGACTTGTTCTGGTCTACAAGGACTCTGTAGACATTTCAGTCCTTTGCATTTTGTCGCCGCTAAAGCTTTTTCTACCTCCTCACTTTGATTTCTAAGGTTTCCCCCCTGCAGAACTGATATTTTGTATTTCACATATACCTGCTGCCAATAGAGCCAGACCTAGCCACATTCTGGTTGATCCACCATTCTCAGCACAGTGTGAAATAAGGATCCATTTTCCATTTTATTGACTCCTGCCCCAGAGACACTGGTCTGCAAGCTTGAGCACTGATCAGAATCACCTGGAATGCTAATTAAAACAGATTATTAGGCTCTAGCTTCAGAGTCTCTGAATCAGTAGGTCTGGGACAGGGCCTAAGTATCTTCATTTTCAACAGGTTCTCAGGTGCTGCTGGGTTGGAAGACCACAACCCTGAGATACCCAGGCTGGCCTGAGTGAGGGTTGGGGCTGAGTAGTGATGCCTTAGGGAGGTTGGAAGGCGGGCAAATTCAGGTTTCAGGGCCTCGAGCTTCCTGGGAAATCCAGTGGGGATTTTTTTTTTTCAATATATGAAGTTTATTGTCAAACTGGTTTCCATACAACACCCAGTGCTCATCCCAAAAGGTGCCCTCAATACCCATCACCCACCCTCCCCTCCCTCCCATCCCCCATCAACCCTCAGTTTGTTCTCAGTTTTTAAGAGTCTCTTATGCTTTGGTTCTCTCCCACTCTAACTTTTTTTTTTCCTTCCCCTCCCCCATGAGTTTCTGTTAGTTTCTCAGGATCCACATAAGAGTGAAACCATATGGTAGCTGTCTTTCTCTGTATGGCTTACTTCACTTAGCATCACACTCTCCAGTTCCATCCATGTTGCTACAAAGGGCCATATTTCATTCTTTCTCATTGCCACGTAGTACTCCATTGTGTATATAAACCACAATTTTTTTATCCATTCATCAGTTGATGGACATTTAGGTTCTTTCCATAATGTGGCTACTGTTGAGAGTGCTGCTATAAACATTGGGGTACAAGTGCCCCTATGCATCAGCACTCCTGTATCCCTTGGGTAAATTCCTAGCAGTGCTATTGCTGGGTCATAGGGTAGGTCTATTTTTAATTTTTTGAGGAACCTCCACACTGTTTTCCAGAGTGGCTGCACCAATTTGCATTCCAGTGGGGATTTTTAAATTAACATTTGTTGTCTACATTGAAGGTATGGTACCAAGGGCCAATTCTTCAAATAATAGATTTAGACCCACAAAATAATTTTGTATCTTAGCATCTTATGACTCAGCCTTAGATGAATGTGGAGTAATCCTCTCATCCTCCTACCCAACTTTTATGGTTCAAGAGTCCTAAGGACTTATTTTTGTAGCTCTCGGTGCCTACCCCTTAGACATTAAGACTAAAGATCCTGAGACCACCACTCAAATGCTAACACATTGGGAGGGTTCTAAGTCAACAAGAGGTAGTGAGCATGGGGGTTAAGAGTACGAGCCAAGTCAGATGGCCTGTATTTCAAGTTCTATTCCACAACACACAAGCAGTATGACCAAGGCCAAGTCCCTCAACTTCTCCACACCCAAATTCCATTTTCTGAATGAGGATGGCAACACTATCCTCAAGTGGTTATGAGAGTACAATAAACTAATCCTCTTTCTGACCTGTAGTAAACTTTCAATAAAATTTGAGTATTACTGGTTCCATCCCAATATTGTCCACGATCATAGCACGAATTCCTTTATCAGATGAACAGTGTGCCAATGAGTAAAGCAGGAGTTAAAAAGATATAGGGAACTGTGTTAGGGATCATGAGGTTGGAGTACTATGTGAAGATAGCAGGACATACAAGAGTAGGACACCAAGAGATAGTATAGGTTAGATACTTATGTCACAATGTTGCATAGGGCTTGAAGAGAGGGCTCCCATGTTATGAATTAGACTAAATGATCCTGTGTCTTTCCTTTCTGGAACTGAAAATCTGTATTAACTAAACCCAGGTGAGAGTTCTCAGCTTTCCCTCCAAACATTTATTATGAGTTAGGTGTAAATGAGTAGGAAGCAGATGAATTAAATTGCCACCTAAGTGTACAGGGGGTTGAGAAGCAAATGGAAAATAGACAAAATACTTGGAGTTCACTGAATCTTTAACACCTGAAAAGGTGTATTGCCAGGTGCAACATACCCAAAATGTAGCTCTCCAGACAGAGCCCTCTCAAATTCCCCAGAGTCTCCATCTTCCACTTACCTCTGTTTTTACCAAGAGCCATACAGACAAGCAGCGAAGTTTCATTTCCAGCATGGGAAGGTACTTCAATTAATTATACTTTTTTAGAGGAAACTGCTCTAAAAATTCTTCAGATCCTGCCTCTGAATTCTTATCTCCTTTCCTATTCTGTTAGCTGGATGAAAAAATGCAAAAATGAACCAAAACTTACCTTTGTGTGTTAAAGCATCCCAGACAAAATTCTGCTTCTACGTGAAAAGTATTCATCTACTGAGGATATTACTTTTGACAATTAAGCCCTATTGTTTTAACAGTAAACTCTAAGATTATCTGCCTAGCACTTCTTTTATGTTTTCCCTCAATACATTTTTTAAATGTCTATAGTTACATTAGTTTTATGACTGTTTGTCTCTTACCAGAATCCTTATCCACTTATAAGATGCCGCCTTCTCAGAGAAAGCAGTGAATCTGCAGTTGTAGCAAAGAGCAAACAGGCAGAACCTCTTCAAGCTTAAATGTTATTCAATAGTGCTTTAAAACATTTTAATTTTAAAACCAGTGCATATTAAAGCCTTAAGAGAAATGTTTTTTCCCCGGGAGGCTGCTTTGGGTTAATCCCCCAACCCCCAGAATTCCAGAAGTATAATTTCATTTTCCTTTATTAGGGGTACTCATGAAAAATATTGTGAAGCATATGGGCCTGAGGATATATGCACAGCATCAGGGCTGAAGGGGTGGGGAATGAGAATGCCAATAAGAGAGGTGGGTTCCCCCCCTAGAGAGAGCATGCATGCATGAGCACAAGCAGGGAAGGAGCAGAGAGAGAGAATGAGAATCTTAAGCAGGCTCCATGCTTAGTGCAGAGTTGGCCGGGGGGCTAGATCTGACAATTCTGAGATCATGACCTGAGTTGAAGAGTTGGATGCCTATACAAGTGAGACACCCAGGCACCCCAAGAGAGGTTAAAGATAAAAGGATATCCCTCTCGTATAACAGGATGGAATACGGTTTCACCTCTCTCCTGACTTCTGATGGTTTTCATCTTATACCATAATGCATCCTGGCTGCATTTACGAAGGAACATCTTACTCCCTCTCTCCCCTTTCTACTATAGTGTTTTTCAAACTTATGTGTCCATAAGACTCACTGAGGAAAGTTTTTGAACATCCAGACTCCCAGTCCCCACGTCTAAGGATCTGAAATAGGGTTCAGGAATCTGCATGCCCATCAAGCCCCTCCAGATGATTCTGATGGTCCTTTGATGACACAGAGAACCATTCCTCTATCATGTATAACAGGTGCAAATATGAGAATATGAAACCTACCAATATTTCGTAGTGAGCCGTTCACAGGGAAACAATACCAACTGTTGAGTAAAAACTTATTTCAGCCATATTTTCTAACCTAATTATTTTGTTCAACCAAACGAACGCTAATTCATTAATGCTACAAAATTCAATGAATGGTTCATATACTGGGATCTTAGATGGCAAAATCAGAACCACATATTCTCTAAACTCAAGCAGATCATGTTAGTTGAAAAGACAGAGAAGTTCAATTATACACAAATTTGGTAAGTATTATTCCAGAAACAGGAAGAGGGAGACAGCTAACTGCTTGGGGGCAGTCAGTAAAAGCTACATTAAGTCAGTGATGTTAAGTGCCTACGGCCCCTCCTTTCCTGTCTATAGAATGGCCAGAAATTCAATGTGGCAGAGGACTGATGAGATGTGGGAAGAAAAGCCCATCACTTCAAACCATAATAGGTGAGTTGGACCAAGAACTACAGAGAAGGACACACACGTGGGGCAAGGAGTAGAAAGGACCAAGGATAAGGCACTAAGGTGGCAGGGGCGGGGTTTAAATCCAATCAAAATGCAGCCCAGGGCCTACTCCATGTCTCTCTAGAGTTGCTTAAATGCCCAGAAAATTGCACCCAGATGTTTTTACATGAGGACCTCACTTCCCAGGAAGTCAATTAGACACATTTGCTGCTTATACATAGAGTTCTGGTTTCTGCCAGCTTATTATGCACTGCAGGGGGATGTGTGGTTCAACCCTGTCGTGTCTCCCCAGTGTAATTGTCATGTATGTATCTGGAGCTAATTGATGCTTGCTTGCTTTTTAATAATTAGTCAGGTGGTGGTAATAAAAATTGAACGAAAAAACGTGGGCTGAGTTTCATTTAATGACTGTTTGGGTAATGAAGATTAATAGCGGAAGAGTCGAGCACAACACGCTTTGACCTTGCGTGCTCAAGTGTGGAGCTGAGGCAGGTTGTCTTGCTAGTCCTTCAGCCACATCTCCCGCTGAGCACCAGGGGTGGGGGAGCGGGGAGAGAGTACTGGGTGTAGCCTGAGGCTGTTCCAGTTCCCTGAAGACATTGAACAGTGATCAGTAGAGCAGACAAAACCTGTCTTTAGAACATTCCCTTCACCCTTTTCCCACTCCCAGTCCTTTTTCCCCCCAGGGTGCTTTCCTATGGCCCTATTTTGCCAAGCTCCCCTCTGCAGAATTGCAGAAGACACGTCCAGCCAGGAGGATCCTCTGGGTACCACCTTGATCTACCATATCCAACAGGAAATGTTAATGGAGGGTTCCAGCAAATGTACTACTGATAGCTGCGTAAAAGACCCAGAAACCTCTGGAACAAAGGTTTAGATCACTTCATTAGACAAAGAAACCCAGTTAAAGCTTTGGCTAGAGGTAGGGAGAGCCTAGAATGAATAATGTCAGAGAAAATTCATTAACAACAGCTAGACACTTGCAAGTAATTAGTAAAGAATTATTTCAGCTTCTATGTGTATTCTTCTGTCTCATATTTGCCACTCAAGCCTGGACCTCTCTAGTGAACACCAGATTCCTGTATCCTGCTGACCTTGACACCTGCTCTTAGAAGTCTCATAGGCACCTGAAATTTAATATATCTAAAGACAGCTTCTTTATCTGTCTCAACCGTCTGCATTTCAATAGGTGGCAACCACCAACTTTCCATTTGCTGTGGTCCAAAACCATGACATTTTTTATTCTTTTTCTTAGACTTCATATTTAATTCATTAGCAAATACAGTTGGCATTATACCTTCTATGTAAATCCAGAATATGATTTCTTATCACTTCACCCACTATCTCCCTGGCCTGTGCCATCTCTCCATTAGCCAATCTTTACATCGGCAGCCCCTGAGATTTTTCTGCATTCAGGCTAAGAGAGAACTTTTATTGAGTGCTTACTATGTGTGAGCCACTGTTCTAAGAATTTCATGAGTATTAACTCATTTGATCCTAATAGCAACTTCACAAAGTCAGCACTAGTTCTCCAGAGTTCCTAAATGAGGCATCTGAGGCATGAGGAGGTAATCATCTTGCCTAAGTTCCCAGACTTACCCTTATTTTTGTCCTTAAGGCCTGGTTGGCTGTCTCTTCCTCTAATGTTGAGCACAACCATTGTCCTTCCAATAAGTTACTATTAACAGGCATAACACTTCCTTTTGCAGAAACAGACAAAACTTCCTTTTGTTATATGCTGGTTTCACCTACTAGAATGTATTTCCCAGTGTTTCTTTCCCATAAGGATAGCTACTTAATTCCTAGTTCATAACTGAGAAGTGGGGTGTGTGTGCACATATGTGCATACTTCTAAGATCTCATTAAAAAAAACTGCATTTTCAAAGACAACTCCTAAGTATATCATTCCTTAATCCTGGAGAAATAATTAATGGCAAAATTCCTGGCACTGTGATAGGTTCATGATGGCAGTATTTGGGGGGGGGGGGGGACCTGCTCATAACTGATTCCCCTGAAGTCACATAACATAATGGATTCCTCATCTTGGCAATAGCTCCTGAACTTCTCTATGTTTAGCTTGACACCTCAAGGAAAGACTGATCAGTCTCCCCACTGCCCCAATACCCACATTTTTCTGAAAACAGGTAGATACTTGGAAATTCCACACTCATTTTTTAAAAGTTTAGAATGTCAGGTTAAGATATTCAGCCAACTAATAAAAATATAAAGAAAAATAATCTCTTTATCCTCCCACACTTTATCTTTTCTAATTTCTTTTTCTCTGTCATTTCCAAGAGGCTAAAAGGAAATCTATAGATCATACTCAAGAGATTTTTTCCATTATCTCTTCTTTAAAATGCTCCAAAGGTAACAATGTACATCTCCAATAAGTAGAAATGTTGATTTGTTAAATGTGGCCAATAATTGCTTCCCTACGAAAAATATTAGAATGACCTTTGGAGCTAATTCCTTTAGAACTGTTTTTATGTAGTTTAATGTAAGGACATATCTGCCAATGAAACCAGCAATAAAATGAAACCCTCAGGAAATGATTTAATCTAAACCTCAATTGAAATGGCTGGACTTACCAAGTATTTTTTTCAAAAACTCACCCTTAGTTTGCCAACCCCATACAAAGGGATACAAGGTGCTTTGCATTAAGAATCACTGGACAGACTCAAGGGTCTTCCAGATCTGATTATGTCTGATATCAGAAGAGTCTGTCTCAGCAGAGGACTTGCAAGGAATTAAAACAATCTTGGTTACTAACAATAAAAAACAGATATATCACCCATTCCTCTGTCTCCCCTTATCTCACACTCCACAGGCTGGCAAAATGAGAATTCAGAAATCAGGAGAAGAGAGCAGGAGAAACAACAAAAGGAATATACAAGTCAACTATATTAATAGGGTGGAATGGTGTGAATTATTCAGATTTATGAATATTTGTTTCACTCACTCATCCATCCATCCTTTCATTCAGCAAAGATTTCTATTATACATACTGGGGAAACTGTAGTGACCAAGAGTCCCAGATTTAATGCTAGTGTAGAATACAGACACTACATACATTTTTAAAGGTGTGAGAAGTACTATGATATATGCAGCAGAGAGCGCTATGGAATCATGTAATGGCAAAAGTTGCCTGGAGGTCAGATCAGGCTCAACTAAGGAAGGGACAGTATCAAACATGAAGAATTAACAGGAGTTAGCAAAGCAGAAGAACATGGTGAACAGTGTTGTAGGGAAGAGCATGTTTAAACACCTGGAAAGAGAGGAACTAAAAGATACCTGGTAGGTAGCCATGTGGTTAAATGGGAGCAGGGGGCACGGAGATCGGCAAGGTGGGCAAAGGTTAATCAAGTTTTATATTTAATTTTAGGACAAATACATGCTATTGAAGGCATTTAAGCTAGAACAACAGGAGGAGTATAATCAGACTTGCAATTTTCAAAGAATATTCTGGGTAGTATCATACACTCAGATTAAGAGGATGACCACCAATTTATAGGAGTGCCAGTCATTTTCTCAAGAGATACCCAAGAAAGTAGATACAGCTATATGAGAAAGTAGGGGGTAAGACTCATCTAGGATTCAGGGTTGCTCTAAGTGGGTGTAATGAACCTGAGACAGGGGAGATTAGGTTATTACAAGAGAGTAGTTGAAATGATAGAATATTGTACATAAGCTGGATAAGAGTATGGGAGATGCAGAACATAGAGGACTCAATGAGAATTCTTGATATGGTAGAATAAGAGATGCCATAATGAGTCTGAATTATGACTCTGCAACATGTTTGGCTGATGACAGGGGCTCCAGACTGTAACTGTCCAGGGTAAAACTGAAGGGATGTAGAGATCCTTGGGGAGGGAGGGGGACACACACACACACACACACACACACACACACACACACACACACACACACACACACACACACACACACACACACACACACACACACACACACACACACACACACACACACACACACACACACACACACACACACACACACACACACACACACACACACACACACACACACACACACACACACACACACACACACACACACACACACACACACACACACACACACACACACACACACACACACACACACACACACACACCATGGCATTGGATGGGTCATCCAGAGAGCATGAAAATCACCCTGGATAAGGACTGGACTTTGGAAGCAGAGGGAAGGCACAATCAGGATTAAAAACTCAATGAGGAGGAGTGACTAGGTGATATAATAAGTAGATAAAAGTAAGGAGGAGAAATTAGAGGGTGCTGGAGCCCAAACTCAGGAGCCTCAGAGAAGTGAAGTAGCAGAATCATTCTCTGGAAATCTTAAGGAACGAAAATTATGCCATGCAATCTCAGAACCTGAGATAATGTCCCAATGGCAAGATTGGAGGCCAAAGGCCCATTTTCTGAACCATCATTAGATCCACCCAAAATAAGATGAACTTTTATTCTTTTTAGGTCAGAAACATTTCCTATTTGTAGTTTTTCTCCTTCAGTTTTCCATCATGATTGTCTAAACCAATTCCTTGGAAAGCATACTAAATTATTTGAATTTTAAATAATAAATCACTCATTTTTAGCACATGGAACAATGCCACGCATTGTTCAGTTTTTCTAGCCAACGGAGACATGAGGTGCCAGCTGGATGATCTTAGGACTGAGGAATATAATGTGTAGGCACAGAGATGAGATCGGTAGAAACAAAAAAAAATTTTTTTAAGTGTTTTTACTGAAGACTATTTGAGAGTCCTAGGTGAAGTGGGGCAAATTTGCATTTCTCATAAGGAAATCTGAGTTAACTTAGCTCCACATTTCCAACATTTCTAAGAATTCTGACAGGCCTTAATCTCCTCATACTGGAAAGCACAGAAGTGCAGAGTGGATTGTCCTTGGGAGGATGCCTAAGATAGTGATATGAAGTGAAAACAACTGGGATACTGAGAAGCCAGACCTCACAGTGTCCATGCTGAGAAGGCCCTAGGGCTCTGAAATGGAGCAAGGGGCTCCTTTGCCCCTTGGTTCAGTGAAGGACCAGCAGGTGCATGGCCTAAAAGGGTGAGCAGGGACCTTGATACCCTGCACACACATCATCCCTGAGGACTCCTCTCTGCTGGGCACCTAGCTGCAATACTCTGAGTGTGGTACAGTTTAGACTTTTTCCTCAGGTACTATTTGCTAGACTTCTGCTTCTGAAGATTACCAACTAAGAATAAAGACAGAATTTAGTTATTTATTGGTTATTAACTTCTTTGTGGTTGTCTAGCATCTATATCCCTTCCAATCAGCACTTCATCTTTCTATGAGGCCTTGTGGAAGGGTGATTTCTAACACCTGCCTCCCCCAGCAGGCTCCTCCTATGGAAACTCATAGGATCTTTGATCAATCGGATGCTTGCTCCTAGCACCCAGAATCCTGAGCAACTGTAACCAAGGCAGGACAGTTAGAGGTCAAATTAATCAGAAATGATAGAAGAGCAGTATCACTTGGACCAAAAGGGGCTTTATAGTGTGATCCCAGCTGGGTACCTGGCTGCCCCACCTCCAGGGTTCTCTTGATTTCTTGTCCTTTTGCCAGTCTTGGATCTTGAGAGTCGCTTATTACTTTAGAGACTCCCGACTAGCCACGGGGCAGCAAGCATCCTTTTTGTTAAGGTGGTTTGCTTGCAATCAGAAACCTGTTATATTTTCTATGAAGCCTTTTTTGCTCAATCAAAATACTCAAGAAACAAGATTTAATATTCTCCCTTATTCCAATAAAAAGTTGAGTCGGCATGAATAGGAGGACAGAAGAAGTACAGATCACTTAGGACTTGGACTGGGTCTTTGCATTATTTCTGAGAGTATGATCTACGCCCAGCATAAATGAGAGTGAAGACATCTGTCAAGAAATGGTAGACAGGAGAACCGAGCTGTCTCCTAGCATTCTTCTGTGTTGTTGACATCATAATTTGTAAGGAAATACTGGTAATTCCCAGTACTCCAGATACAGCGATTCAAATTTAATCACAAAATTACACTTCAACATAAAATATACTCTATAATATTAACTACTTGGATTCTCTCAGATAATCCAACAGTATAATATATAATCCAATATATATATGTATATACACACATATATA
Organism: Prionailurus viverrinus; assembly: GCF_022837055.1. Taxonomy (NCBI): domain Eukaryota; kingdom Metazoa; phylum Chordata; class Mammalia; order Carnivora; family Felidae; genus Prionailurus; species Prionailurus viverrinus. The sequence continues at coordinate 108,334,644 of NC_062563.1, forward strand.
TACACAGATGCATATAATCTAACATAACAGTCATCAGGATTCAGAGAGATTAACATCGATGCAGAATAATTGAAAAGTGCAACGGGGGGCGCCTGGGTGGCGCAGTCGGTTAAGCGTCCGACTTCAGCTAGGTCACGGTCTCGCGGTCCGTGAGTTCGAGCCCCGCATCAGGCTCTGGGCTGATGGCTCAGAGCCTGGAGCCTGTTTCCGATTCTGTCTCCCTCTCTCTCTGCCCCTCCCCTGTTCATGCTCTGTCTCTCTCTGTCCCAAAAATAAATTAAAAAAAAAAAAAACATTGAAAAGTGCAACGGAAGAAAGAAATACTCAAAAATCTTGGAAGGTATAGACAAAAGGAGCAGATATAGAACTCAAATTCTTTGGGATTCAAAGACCATCCCAAGCACCACAGAGATTCCAATTCATCTCTTATTCCACATTAATATAGAAGACTGCACTTACTCATGAAATTTCTAAAGTTAATACCTTTTCAATTACTCTAAAAGGTTGGAAAAATCATAGACCCAATGCAAAATGACAGGTGTGATATCAGCAGTCAGAAAAAAAAAATCAGTTGAAATGATCTAGAGAAGACACACTTCCTACAAGAGGTAATAACAGCCATTTGCCAAATTAAATATGGTGATTATTCATTTTCAAGTAGGCCACCATAACTAACCACATAGATTAAAATTCAAACAGCCCATCCATCAAGGTAATGACATTGGTTTGTTAGTTCCAAATATACTATTTGAAAGCTAAATAGCTGTTTACTAAGTACAGGAAAAAATGAAATAAATAGGTAAATGACTGCCAACACTTAAGGATTTTTGTAAATTAAATAGCAGCAGCAGTTGCTCCCTTATCACATTCAAAGACTCATCACTAAGGAACTCTGGGAACTTAAAGTTTGAATCATTTAGTAATGTACAATATTTACTTGTAACTTTGATTTTAAAAAGAAAATTCTCACCTAGTGTTAAATGTGAATGAAATTATATGTGTGGTACATAAGTGTCAGCTCTGAAGCAAGACCTAAGGAATCCAAGTTTATGGAGCGTTAATGATTTGGCATTAAGCAATAATTCAAGCAAGCTTCTTTCATTTTTGGGGGGGATTTTCCTACATGTTACTTGTTTTGCATGTGTCCCCAAATGGGGAAAGCATGAAGATACGTATCTTGAAGATTTCTAAAATACTTTAGGATTTCATCCTTCCTGCTGCACTTATGCAGCCACATCTATTTGCATTAGCCTCAATTCATGTGTTGAATTAGAAACGGTCATTTATTTAAGCTGGTTTCGGTCAACAGTGCTCTGAAAACATAAAATGGTGTAGAGATACAGTTTCCACCATCAGAGGAATATCCTACCTAGTTTGATCTCTCCAGTCCATCTTTCCGCAGCTTATGTCAGATATAAATGAGAATAGCCAACTCCACGAGAACAGCCTCACGCTTAAGAGGTTCTGTGGGTGCAGCTGAGACTCCCTCTGCTGAGACCCACTCCCTTCCAACCCACCCATGCCCACTACCAATTCACTCTACCTCTGGGTCTTGCTGCCAAAGGAGCAGAAAGTTTTCAGAAAGAGAAACTGGCCTCCGGCAGCAAAATGCGCAGTGCCACTAGCTGGAGGTAGAGAGCCAGCAGCCTCCGTAGGTAGACTTACAGGTTCGGCAGCCCTTAGCTGCTGCCACCTGTGTGCAGGATGGAAAAGACTGTGAGCTCAGTTAGCTGGAGGCAAGGTCTTGGATTTTAAGTTGAATGAAAGGCAGGAAATGCAGCTTGTGGAGAGTTGGGACGGATATGGGACTGGCAGCAGCCAAAATCCTACAACTTCTTCAATATCTAGGAAAGAAAAATTTCAAGGTACGGATAAACAGTCACATCTTGATTCTCCCAGAAATGTTCTGTAGGTAGATTTCTGAATTTTATCTTTTTATATAGATAGATAGATATCACTACCATTATCACTTATTATCCACACTCCCCTTTTCTTAACATGGCATTAAATACAGACCCTTATGTAAGAGTACTACGTTCACTGGAATAGAAATTACACGGAAATATTTTAAGAATTAACATCTATTTATAATGATGACTGCTATCCAGATGCATCTGGGGCATAATCCTTATGACACTGTGCTTACTCACAGCTTTATAATAATGTCTCTTTCAGTAGAAATCTCCTGGGGAGGTTAGAATAGTAAATATTTTCCTTATTTTTTTTCAAATCCTGTTAATTTAGAATTACTTAGCAAATACTTTTATAAGTATCTTACTTTGTTCCAAAATGAGTTAAGGCAGCAAGGTAAAATAAAATTAGAAGTGAGGGAGAAACACCAAACCAAACAATAAAATTAACAAATGAATATAAAAGAATGGAAAATAGAGCCAGGAGCGAGGCCGATTCTACCGCATTCTCATTAAATAGCCTGTACCGTTTAGCATGGTTGAATGCCCTTCCATTCATTTATTTAACAATATTTAGGGGCATCTAGGTGACTCAGTCGGTTGAGCATCCGACTTCAGTTCAGGTCATGATCTCACAGTTTGTGAGTTCGAGCTCCGCATTGGAGCCCACTTTAGATCCTCTGACACCCCCCCCCGCCCCCTGCAAAATAAAATCATTAAAAAATAATAAGTATTTAGTGCCTGGGTGCCACTCTCCATGAAGTTTTCCTCCTTAGCTTTCAGAGCAATGTCCTCTTATCACGCTCCTCCTCTCCCCTCTTAATTGGCTCTTGTTCCTTCTTCCATACCTTAAGGCATCTTTTTGTGTTCTCTCTTAACCCCTTTGTTTTTAGCTTCTAAAATAAATAATTGGTAAATACAGAAGCAATCTCTCCAAGATTCAAGTTCTGCATTTCTAAAAGGTCACAGGATGTCTCCACCTTAATGTTCTGCAGCACCACAAACTCGTGTGGCAAAACTACTCTGTGCTGACCACCTGAAACCCTAGTCCCCAGAGTGCATGCTCACGCATAACAGACACAAACCTATCTCATCGTCTCCTCCACTTCACTGTGGTCACTGCTAAACTTCCCGCGCCCCCTTCCCGCCACAAGGCATTAAACCATGAAAGCATCTTGTCTGGTCCCTCCCAAGCCCTCCCCCTCCATCACCCCCTGCCACCAGCCTAACAAAGACAGCGACAAAATCAGAAAAACTGCCAGGTGCACTCACAGAAAAAAGGCAGGACAGGCCATATGTTTACAGAAAGAGGAGTTGGTGAAAACAAGTCAGATTTAGAAAGAAAAAGGAACAAAAATAGGCTAGCTCAGAAATGATAAATACACATAATCGTGTGAGATGCAGAAGATTAAAATATTTATAAAATAGTGCTACAGGCAACTCTGTGGCAATAAATGTGGAAAAACTAAGGCTCAAATATTTGATGGCTGCCTCTAAATAAACCTATATTGACGCAACCAATAACTTTCCCAATGCTATTTCCTATGATGAATAATTGGTTCTAAATATAAACAAAAGACATGGGCATTGAAATTGCTTGGGAGTACTTGCACGCTTATACTAACAATTTTGTTTTAGGGTTTAATCATCCTTATGCATAACTGTCATCAAGAAGCTGTTGCATTTTGAACATTTATTATGTGCCCGACAGTATATTAAGGCACCTCCTATCGGTGGTCTCCTGGAGACTCTTTTTGCGCAAACAGCTAGTAAGTGGTAGGGTGTGCAATGGAGCCTAGGAAGTCTGATTCCAGAGTTGGTCATGTTAGTCAGTGTAAGGTTTACTGTTAACTTAGGCTATGCTGCTACAAAACCACCCCTAAATCTTCGTGACCTAAAATACCAGCTTATTTCCCAGTTAGTTCACAAAGTCCGGTATAGTCAAGCAAGTCTCCAGAAGGTGGCCCCGTGGTCCGTGTTGCTCCCATTTTGTAGCTCTGCCACCTCAGCACCTAGCTTCCACAAGGGCTGCGGCAGGAGGCTAGAGAGCAGCACACTGGCTAGTAAATACTCCGCCCGGAAGTGACACCTGCCATCTTTGCTCCTGGCTCAGAGCTCAGACTAATCACATAGCTACAACCTAACCACAAGGGGAGCCAGAGAACATCTTCCTGAGTGCCCAGGCAAAGTGAAATGGGATTTGGTGCGTCTGCCATAATGCTTTCGATTACTCAATTTCAAACTTTTTAAAGAGGCTGTTTAATATACGATAAATATAACTTTCATTAACAGAAGGCCTTTTAAGAAGGGCACGGTCTCTATCTCAAACTATTTCCTTAAGGCAATTGTGAAAGGATAGGAGACTCTCAAGGCCATGATCAAAGCTCCAGAAGGACACTAGTAACTTGCAAGAAAATGAGAAGGAGAGATATTTGTTCTGCTTCTTAGAAGGATGATCAAGAACGGACTATACTTAACTAATCAGAACAGACCAGATAGGAACAAACACCAACCTAAAGAGCCTGGGTAGCCACAGGAACCTGTTCTTGCTACCTAAAGGAAAGGGGAGACATAGACAGAAAAAAAGATAGCTGGGGAGATGGCAGGAGACTCCAGATAATGTGATCTCTCCCGTTATAACCCCCAGTCTGTAGTAAGTCTGATCAGATGAAGGAGAATAAGTGATATTTTTTGGTCAAAAATGAGGAAAGATTTACATATTTGTGAGCTGCATCAGAGCCAGAAGCCAAGGAGGCCATGAGAAAGTAATTCCCCAGGAAACAGCAGACTCTAAAATCTAAATCCTCACTTTGCTGTATTTCTTAAACCAAAGGCAATTATAAGCCCACACCCACAGAAGCAAGATAGAATTCCCATCAGTCATTTCTGGGGGACCTTCCTTAGGGTTTTGGCAAAGTCCTATAGCATCATGCAGAGCCAAGAACCAGGGAGCCCCCTTAGGTCATCACTCTATCATTCATCATTCTTGGCCTGCATCAGTCATTTACCCCAACCCTAGATGCCACTGCCCAGCAGGCTTGAGACTTCCAGAAAGGCAAATCTGCTTCTTCTGTACCTCTTGTGGGGTCCTGGGAGCATTGGCCAGGCTGAGAACCACTGTGCCTCAAGCCAATCTTTTCACCCAAGTCATTCACACAGGGTACAGCCACAGACTGGCAGAAGCCTGATATATGTGAGAATCTCAGGCCTGTAGCATCCCTCCAACCCTGGGTCCAATCTCCTTCTCCCCTGCTCCTATGAAGGTGCTAAGATTGAAGGTTTGTGCAGCTCTCCAATTCATATGGTAAAACCTACCCCCCACCCACCAAGTGATGGTATTTAGAGGTGGGGTCTTTGGGAGGTGAATAGATCACCAGGATGCAACTCTCATGAAATGGGATTTTATAAATGCCCCTATAAAAGGGACCCCAGACTACTCTCTGCTACATGAGGATACTAGAAGTTGGCAGCCTGCACACTGAGGAGGTCCCTCACCACAACTCAACCATACTGGGCACCCTGACCTCAGACTTTTAGCCTCCAGAATTGTGAGAAATTTTAGAGTTGTTTTTTTTTATGTTTATTTTTGAAAGAGAGAGAATAAGTGGAGGAGGAGAGAGGGAGACACAGAATCTGAAGCAGGTTCCAGGTTCTGAGCTCTCAGCACAGAGCCTGACGCGGGGCTCAAACCCACGAACTCTAAGATCATGACCTGAGCCACAGTCGGACACTGAACCGACTGAGCCACCCAGGCGCCCCAAGTTTTGGGTGCTAATAAGCCCCCTGGTCTGTGATATTCTGTTACAGTAACCCAAACGAAGACTCAGGGGCTCCCCGGTTTCCCCTTTTCCTCCAGAATATCCAAAATAATCTCCACAATGTTTTCAGGTCTTTACAAGAGACAGGAAAATGCCCTAACCTCACATACTATCTACTTTCAATTCTTCAAAATTCTGAGCTAAGTATTTAGGATTGAACGGTGGAGACAAAACAAAAACACCAAGTCTCAAAACAAAGGAAAACCCCGCCAATATACACATATAGAATACATGCACACTAGGGAAAAGCAATTTTTCGTAAGAAATCCACCAGAATGTTACTTCTTGAGAAGTGGGATTATGAAATGTTCTCAATTTTCCAAACTTTCATGGTGAACACATGTCACTGCTATAATAAGCAGCGATCTCCTAGGCTGAGGTGGCTTCACCAATAAATGGTTTCCAGCTTGCTACAACCCCAACTACCTCCTCCAGCTCCTGCTTCTCTCCCGTCAGAAAGCTTCCTCAAACACTGGGAGCACCTGCTCAGCCTTGTGCACCTGGACGTGCTGTGGAACGGAGAACCCCAGGGCCAACCCCCACCTTATGGGAGCTGAGAGTCAGTAAACATCTAAATTCCCCACCCTGTGGTAGGTCAGTTCTGGTGTGTGTGCCAAGGGGTACTTCAGAGAGTTCCAGTGAGATCCGCCCCCACCTGCTTGCTCAACAACATAGTTATTGACTTTTCTCCCTTCCCTGTCTCACCTTCCCCATTACCCCACCATGTTTCCTGGGATCACTTCCCAGATAAACTACTCCCAGCAGGGTCTGCTTTGGGGGGCAGGAGATGTGAATTAAGAGAGAAAGTCAACACTTCACCAATCATGAGCCTGTTCACATCGGTCTATAATGCAGGGGCCCCTTGCTCAGAGCTTCACAGTATCGGGAAACCTGGATTACACCAAGCACCAACCCCTTAGCCCTTACATCTCTGTACCTCTTCATCACCTAGTATAGAGCCTGGTCTACATTAGATGCACTATTAAATGCCTGGGGAATTCAATTAGATTTTAATTCGCCACAGCCATAACAAAAACTTGAAGGCTCTCTTAAATGAGCTAGCACTAACACAGATTCAAAGCCAGGCCTCTGAATCACTATGTGCAGCACAACCAAAGTGTGCACCTTAGAAGGGCACAGTGTAGTGACAGTGGACCTTTATAACTTGTCATGGTTACCCAGGAACACAAGATAGCTGAAGTCGGTGTTGTTAGTTTACAAATCAGTTCAAGTGGGCACCGTTTCAGTGACAGCATCCATTACAAGAGGCTTCCTCTGCCCATCCCCCTCTAGAGTGGTCACATCCTTTGCCTCCAGCAGAATCTCCACAATGTTAGCTACCCTCAGAGAATAGATGTGGGTTCATTGACATTCCCTTAACATCCACTCTCCATGAGCCACTGCTTCCATGATTTGCTGGTATGAGGAGAATTTATATTGCTAATGATGACAGAAACACTAATTGCATAGTCTTCAAGAGCTATCATCAAAGAAAAATTGAATTAAGTTTAATTGTAGGATTTTTCAAAAACGGGCAGTCCATCTGTGGGCAACTAGTACCTCTCAGTCAACCAGAACATTTTATTAACAGCAAGACCTACGAGCATGCTGAGCCATCTGAAGTACACAGACTACTGCACAAGTCACTGTCACCAGTCCTATCCCTCTGCCCCATAGCTTGTGTGTAGCTTGGGTCTTTCAGCTTGGCATCCCGAAACCAAGGAAGGAGGCTGAAGGGGAGAGAGGGGAGTCCATAACCGCTTCAACTTTGGAGGCGGACACAAGTTTGTAATCTTTGTTTCTACACTTAAACTAGCTCATTATGACCTAACATACTTGACACATAAGGTGAGCATTTTCACGGCCTTTTCAATAGCCAGAGAAGAGTCTCAGGCACTTGGTGGCATTGAAAAGGTCTAGAAAATGCTTCCCATCTCCCATTGCATTTGAAGCATGGGATTTATTTAGGACAGATCCTGACCCCCCCCCCCAAAAAAAAAAATCAATTTCTTCTCTCTTCTGGTGCTCTCTGTTCCTCCATTCTGCTCGCTTTTCACTCTTCTTCTTGAATGCTCCCCTCTTAGGGAAGAGGGGTAGATGACAAACATGGAACTTTGCTCCACAGACACAACCCTCATCTGGAGTTTAGTTCACTGTGAATCTTTACTAGCTGAAGAGAGAGATTCATGTGTCAGTTGTGTTTATGTTTGATGTGAATCAGGAATTGGGGAGAATAGTAGTGAAGGGGTGACAGAAGGTTGAAAGGCTTCTACTTGGTACAGTCCTACATATTTAGACATATGTTCTGCTTTCTCTTCCTTCCTGCGGTGTTCACCCCCACCTTCTCCTAGTCTTATGTGCCAGGCACCATTCGAGATCTTTTCATATATAATGCCTTAGTGCATCTGTTTATATTCAAACCCAGTTCTCCCTCCTCTAAATTGAGGGCTGTGTTTCTCTACCCAAAATTAAAAGGAAAAGTAGTCAAAGTTAACTAGTAAAAATGACCTTGTACTTTTGTCCAAGTATCCGGTTTTAGGTTCAACCCAAAGGAAACCATGAATTCAAAAGAACCAAAAATATATACAACTACATCATCCTCAATGAGCAACTAGAAATAAGTGAGAGAAAAGTACTACTGTAGCTGTGATCAGTACCTAGATAATATACACAGAATGGTAGAGCGGCTAAAATTTGTGGATTTTTCATTATATTGCCTGTTCCCATTGGAAACTTAAGGTTTCTGAACCTCAGCTTCCTTATTAAAGGGAGATACGATAATCTTAAGCCATACATAGCATTGGTAAAAGACTACATGAGAATGCATGTAAAACACTTAGCACAATCCTAAATCAATTGACCATAAAAGGGAGAAGCTGATTCTGAGCATGGAGTCATTTCTTTCTGTTAAAACTCATTTTCCTGTTCATTTTCATTTCATGTAGTTCATACTCAAAATTAATAGCCTCCTTTCCTTCCTGATTTGCTTGTGTTCTCTGTGTGTTATCAATTAGAATCTCAGCTATTCGGGGAAACAAGGTCTGATTCACCATGGGTGTTGACACTTTCATTGATAGTAATTACGCTAACAGCAGTGGCTGCTCTTGAACCTTAACTAGAGCTGTCTTCAAAGGCACTAACTAGTTTTCTTTAGCCGGTGGCATCCTGATTATGCCTCTTTCACACCTCACTCTCCCTTGCTCACAACATGGTATTCAGGAGCCAGACCCTCTAGCTCTCTACCTCAGGAAAGCCAGCCTGAAATGCTGACCAGTTCCAGTTCAGTTTAAGAAACTGGAGGGTAATGAGGAAACGGAGTTGATAAAGCAGCCAGAGGACAATGGAAAGTCTGACATGATTCACACATAAAAATCGATAAAGGTGAATACATAAAAGAAAACACAACATAGCTGAGACAGAAGAGTACAAATTTCTGCGTTGTGCTAGATTTTGAGATCTTTCCAATCGCAAAGGGAAGTGAAACTTGCCAATGAGCCTATGATCAAATCAAATTTGGAGGTTGTTAATCATTCAATTCTTTGAGCGTCTACCATACAACAGGCACTCTTCAAGATGTTGTGATACAAGGCTGAACAAAACAAAATCTCTACCACCAGAGAATTGAAGGGTGTTGCCTGCTAGCTTGGACCAACTTAGCCTTTCTCTTGTCCTGTGGGTCTGCACATTGCATTTGTTTAAAAGACACCAAAAGTTTTTCACTTCCTTATTAATTTTTTTGTTGTTTTTAAACCAGGAGGCTCTTGCCAGAGCCACACTTGTGCATAAAAATACATTGCGAGTGAAGTGCTGGGGGGAAAGCAGAGATGGGGAAAGAGCTTTCATAAACCAGAACGTACACAACATCCAGCCCATCAAAATCAGAAACTGTGTTGATAAGGGAAGGAATAAGACAGCTAAGCCTTTTGAAATAACTTCCAATACTAAATGTTCACGATACGGGGACTACTAATTCTGAAGAAATTAAAGCTAACTTAACACTTTTCCCAAACTCAGTTAAAAGCCAACAAGCATGGTGGAGGCAATGTGGTAGAAATGTTAGGATGTCCCTTAATGAAAGCAGAGCTGTGGTCTGTAGGTCACAGAATATACTAGAACCTATGATTTTTTTTATTTTTTTTTTATTTTTATTTTTTTTTTTTAGAACCTATGATTAAGAGTAATAGGGGCACCTGGGTGGCTCAGGCGGTTGGGCGTCCAACCTCGGCTCAGGTCATGATCTCACCATCCGTGGGTTCAAGCCCCGCATCGGGCTCTGTACTGACAGGTTGGAGCCTGGAGCATGCTTCGGATTCTGTGTCTCCCTCTCTCTCTGCCCCTCCCCCGCTCAAGCTCTGTCTCTCTCTCAAAAATATTAAAAAAAAAAAAACGGGAAGGAGTCTATTCTGATTCTCCATAAAATTGATGAGAATGATACATGTTGATAGTGGGATAGTGAATAATTCTTAATATCTAGAGGTTTCACTGAGAAAAGTCTAAAGAATTAAAAGATCAGGAGACATCATGAGCAGTTGTCAAGAGAATGGTAGTTACTGAGTATGTGTTCCCTTTCTGCCTTTTAGTAACTCGTCACAAAATTCTGCTACCACCAAATATTTTGAGGATATCCAGTAATTTATAACTTTCCCTTCTCTGGATCACAGCTCCCATTCCTAGACTGTATTAACTTTCATAGCAACATGTAGCTCCCTTTATAGCAATTATTACAGCTACATTTTTCTATTGACTTGGATGATTTATTTAATTGGCCTCATTTCCAGAGGGCTACCACCAGGGTATACAGGCCAGGGAGCAGAAACTATATTTTTACTTATTACTGAATTACCGGCACTTAGCACACAGTAGGACCTCAATAAATATCTGTTAGTTGAATAAACTTTCAACCTTTAAAGTTGGGGAATTGGTTATATTCCAAACAACATTACGATGGACAAAGTTGGTGTGAATAAGTCAAGAGGAATTAGGAAAAGGGAAGCAGAATGAGATTATTTGTGATAAACAGTAAATTGTGCCTGTGGGAAAGTCCAATTCAATTCCAGGAAAGAGCAGGCATAAATCCATGGGAATCCGATGTGCTGAGGTCAGCTGCTTCAACAGTTTTCAAGGCTGATATTATCAATAGTTGCCTTCATCATCCACATTATTTGGGGCTGTTTTTATGCTAGGCATTTTACGTATATTATTAACTTTCAATAACCCTTAAGCATGTATTACCCCCATTTTACAGATGAAAACATCAAGGCCCCAGGATTTCTTAAGCAGTAGAATCAGAACTCAGACTCAACGCTGTTCCAAGTATACCTGGACTTCCTCCCCGACATTGGCTCGGGAATCAATCATCTTTTCCAGGGGGAGGTCTTCTCAAAAAGTCACCATCTTAGACCTCACAGCTCTAAGGTTTTGCCCTTCCATCTGACTTGGTTTGACCCTACTGGTGGCCATTAGATTCATCTTTTTCTTTTTCCAAATAAAAGTTTTCTGTCTGTGACGTATTCATTTTGTAGAGAGTCCTATGCTGACAGCTCTGGCTACTCCAGCAAGAGAGTAAATGTGACAGACAGCCCTAGGAGGAATAACCGCGGTGAAGCACTGAAATCATGCTTATTGTGGCTCGTAGGATAGGGCCAGCTATCACTTTTCTCACCAGAAAGCTACAGAGTAGGAACAAAGCGATCCTTTTGTTAAGGTATCCTTTAAAAAGCTTAATTCTTTTTTGTTTTCACATATGGGAAGTTCAATAATTCAATAAAGGAAAATGCCGAGTCTTAATCACATTGCCCTTTCCCATCCCTAGTCACAATTATTTGCATAATAGAAGCCTCATAAGTGTTTATTGACTCTAGGGTTTTAATGGATCATATATTCCAGGGAGAGAGGAAGATCTAGTTTGAAAATGATAGTGAAAACAATAAATTGACCTAATCAGATTTGGTGGCAAACCATGAGTGTAATTGAGTGGAATTATACAAATGCACATGGCTCTACCTAGCCCATGCCATGGCACCTTGGTGAGCACTAACCCACAATATCAAGACAAGAAAGACCATCAAGAGCAGGCTTCGAGAGATGAGGATTAGATTTAATGTAGCTTTTTTTCTTCTCATTTATAGCTGCCTTTGGGAAACTGATGATGTTTCTCATTAACCCACGGATGCATGCAACTTCAGGGTCCCTGCGGGTGGCTAGGATAGAAAAATTGGGAAATCATGCTGGGTTCAATGTAAATAGCATACATCAACTAGTTTACTCTGATGATGAAGAATACTTTTATTTTCGGGGCGCCTGGGTGGCGCAGTCGGTTAAGCGTCCGACTTCAGCCAGGTCACGATCTCGCGGTCCGCGAGTTCGAGCCCCGCATCAGGCTCTGGGCTGATGGCTCAGAGCCTGGAGCCTGTTTCCGATTCTGTGTCTCCCTCTCTCTCTGCCCCTCCCCCGTTCATGCTCTGTCTCTCTCTGTCCCAAAAATAAATAAACGTTGAAAAAAAAAATTAAAAAAAAAAGAATACTTTTATTTTCTTTTTATTGTATCTCAGTATCCAGTATGTTAAAACGACAAATTAGCTGTACACCTTCTATTTTTCATCCTATTTCAAAACGTTTGATCTTTTACCAAAATATTGATAAATGCAGTAAGTAAATGACCTCAAGGAAAGAATATCTCTTGAAACACATTGCAAGTTAAAGGTGCTCCTCACTTTAAAGAAACCCAATGTATGAGATTCTAAGATTTCAGCCCAAAATCTGTGTACAAATTATGTATGATAAGTAGCAAAGGATTTATTTAAATTACTAAAATAATCTGTTCTATCACACAAGATTCTCTGAAGGTTTCCTTTAAATGGTGCATTAGTACATTAAAAATATGGAATAGGATTTAATGGATGGATGAAATTAATATAGTGTCCCAAGGCTCCTTCTTTCAGATACTTGACCTTTGGATTCAACTCAACAAGCTTACAAGGAAGGCTTGGCTGTGGTAAATACTGGAGGTGTGGAAGGAAGGTGCAGAGGCAATCAGTTGCCTTATATCCCAGGGACGCAAAAATATAGGATTGCCTTTTATTCCAAATGGTCTTGGATTCTAAGACCAGTAACCACAATTTAAAAGAATCCCCCAAATGAATTAACCTTATTGTTTTTAATCAACTAGATAGAGCATTCACTGATGTGAAAGCAGAACTTAATTAAAACTGAAGCGTAGATGAGCTGGAACTGGAGAGAGGGGAAGTGCTATTAAAACCAAAGCTGTCTTTGCTCTCATGCCCTCTGTCCCCAAGCACACAAAGCAAGCAGTAGTGTGCAGAGGGGATAGAAGAACCCTATTAGGATAAAAATTATCATGCTAATACTACTACTATAGACAACTATTATAATGATTATAAAGCATTAATTATACCAAACTGTATTACTGATGCTATCACAGTAATGACTACTTCATGAAAGTAAATCTTAAACTAGTTTCAATTATTAACAGCAATCATAACAATTGAAATTACTTCCCCTATCCTCCAATAAGGAGGCACTCTCCCAATGGCAGGGAGAAAGACGACACATATTCAGAGGTCTGGAGAAAGACTTCTAAGGAGAAGATAAGGTGACCCTTTTTGTACCCACAAGCAGCACTGGAGTCTGGTTCTTTCTGATACCTAGCTACTGAGATGATTACCTGTGTTTCCTCACTTCCTCATCTACCCTTCTAAATGCCCACAGGTTTCAACAGTTTCTTTTAGCCAGAAAAAAACACTTAACTCACCTGACTAATTCCAAGTCTGCTGAGCTGCTCAAAGCTCACCCCATTGTTTTGAGAGATTTCAAGAAGACAGAAAAATCCTTCCACCATCTTCCTACCATTGCCTCTACTCTTGCCTAACATCCAATAACGTAAGACTTCAGAGAAACAAAAAATTATCTCATCGTGAGAAGATGAGGAATCCTTAATTTCTACTCCCTAACACTCATAATGCAATCTGGGGCAAAAGGTCTGATGAATCAATCGGCAGTTACTCAAGGTCCTAATAAATCACCTTCAAGCCACAAACCCAGTCCAACAGATAGAAGAGACAGCTCTGTATTGCAGCTACTTTGAGCATACTAAGCATTTCCTGTCCCAAACCCTGCCTTACTTAGCTCAAGGGTCTGAAATTCTGTACCCTTATACTTCATGTGTATTTTAGGAGATCCCCCCTAAGCAACATGTCAAATTTTGGGGTTTTTAAAATCCTGACAATCTAAATTGGAATATTTTCAGCCATGTTTACTTCAAATGTAATTACTCATGTATTTGAGTCTAAACTATCATATTACTATTTACTTTCTACTGGTTCCATCTGGTCTTCCCCCCCCCCCTCCTCCTCCTCACCTCCTCCCCTTGGCTTCTTTCAGATTTACAGAATTATTTTTAATCTGTTTTCCTCTTGAATATCTTGTCTTCTTTGTACTAGTCCAGTTTGGGGTGCGTATCTCTGGCTGGAAGGTTTTTCTCATTTCTGGAAGAATTCTACACCTTTTATCTCTTTAAATATCAGCTGTTGTATTCCCTCACTCTCCATCTCCTTTTATTTTCTTGAAAGTATTAAGCATAGGTATTTTAAAGGCTAGGTCTCATAACTCCATTACCTGGATCCGCTAGAGATCTGGTTCCTTTGTTTCTTATTTCTTTTTGCTTGTGGTTACAAAGTTGTAGTTCCTCATATTATACGGAAATATGTAGAGAAAACTTGAGGCTCTACAACATAGCATCTTCCTACCTAGGAGTTTAAAATTTGCTTCTACACCTAGGCTAGGGGTGGCTCGCAATTCCAGATCACCACAATACAATCAGGGTTTGACAAGATTCAAGACCCCCTACTTCCAAGTTACCCTTTCTCCTTGGGAGTGTACCTTTGGGGTTCCAACAACAAAAACCTTGTGATTTTGGCAGAGCTCCCTCCTTAGTGAACCCTCAACTCTGGTGTTTGTCTCACCAGCCCTATAAGGCTGTCAAAGCTCTGAGTAAGCTTCTCAGGCTTGAGTTTTCCTTAAGTAGAAGTCTCTTACAGGAACGCAGCCCCCAAAGCCAGACTCACCTCTTTGGGTTTTGTTCTTCCCCCAAACCTTTGATTCCTAAGTTGTCACTGTCTTGCTATGTTGTTAAGTCTCAGAACAGTTGTTTTCCATAGTTGATCCAGCTTTTCCACTATTCCCAGGGGAATGATTGGCCCAAATGACCTAGTCACCATTGCAACTCCAAGTGCCCAGAGGAGGGCACCTTTGAAAGAGGTCTTTGGCTGAAGGGCTTTGTTCCTATGTAAAATACAAATACCAAGAAGAGCCTATCACACATTTACATTTTCAAGGAGGGTAGGGTTAGGGGCAGAGAACACAAGAGGAGATGTTGGGTGCTTTAAGTTATAGTTTAGCTGGTGGGAATGATTTCCCAGAACCTTCGGATATACAGATAACAGAGACAAACCAGTATACACGTTGATCTACATACATTTTTAATCCTACAGTTATATAGATACTACTATCTAGATGGTTCTTTGGTAAGACTGCATTGCTGAAAAGATCAGTGTAAGGACACAATCCATCTCTCTGAGGCTGCCAAAGGCAAGGTCAATCATCATTTGTACTGCTTGCCCTTAGCATGAACAATCTGCTCAACCTTAGCCTAATAAGCAACTCTGATGCCTTTCCTCAGGGAAGCACTGGCTGCTAATTGTGAAATGATTCTCTTGGTATTTCATAAAATTTATGCTCCCAACCAAGGGTTGGGATGGCCATTTATTTAAACATTTATTCTTAAGAATTTGTGTGTGTGTGTGTGTGTGTGTGTGTGTGTGTGTG
Source organism: Prionailurus viverrinus (assembly GCF_022837055.1). Classification (NCBI taxonomy): domain Eukaryota; kingdom Metazoa; phylum Chordata; class Mammalia; order Carnivora; family Felidae; genus Prionailurus; species Prionailurus viverrinus. Next base: position 108,350,215 of record NC_062563.1, read on the forward strand.
TGTGTGTAAAGCACTAAGCTAAGTGATATGAAAGGTAAAGATGAATCTTATTCCCATCTTTTCATAACATGATTCTGGTTACCATGGTTTTAAGAGTTTTATTGTACACATTTTTATTGTAAGTCATTTCAAGTCCTTTTTGAAAGCAGTCAAAGCATAAATAATTAATAAGTCTATGAACAAATCTTTATCCCTGTTCTCAAGAAGTTTATGATCCAGAACTAATTCAGCTTACTGCAGAGTTAATCAGGATTGGGTTGCCCTTGAATGGGAGGTCATTGAGCTACTTGGGAGCATACAGGGATGCTCTTTTGAAGCAGATGCTGAGTTCTCTTCTCAGCAGCCAATGCTCTTTTTAAACAGAACCCAATTCTGTTCATGTATTTACCTTCCCTACCCCATTATCAGGAGTCTTTAGAAAGCTGACCAACTCTCCCTTCCCCATAGCTTCAGGGGAGTGTGGATCCTTCTGAAGTTAATTCTCTTCCTCTGTCTAGAAATTACAGCAGTGATAGGCACATGAACCACTTCTGGCCTTTGAGACGGGAGAGCAAATATCCTAAGCAGTCCCTATGAGACAGTCACGGGAAGAGACTTTCTCCCTTCTTTCTCTGGATGTTTCTGCATTTAACTATGGCACCTACAACTGCAACAGGCATTTCACAACAAGGCTAAGGACAAAGCCCACATAAAGAACAGGAGACTCTAGAGATGGAAGACACAGCACCTTGATGACATCATTGAGCCAGTGGGCTGAAAATAGGTCACTCATTGTAGCCATGATTTTTAACAGGGAGAGACGAATAAAAGTGTTTTTAAAAATGGCAACAAAACATGGTAAAACTGGGTGGAGCAGTTTTTGTAATGTTAATATTCCAAGAAAAAAAAAAAACTAGGATGAGGAACAAGATCTCTGTTGAATAGATCTGTCAGGTTCAACTAGAACACTCCCTGAAGATTTTAGAGGCAATTTCTTCTAACAATCACTTCATCATAATCGGTACATTTCTATCAGCTGTTCTTGATCAAAAGGCTAAGATAGCAACCTCAGCACTATTGACATTTGAGCCTGATAATTCTTTGTTGTGGGGGCGGGGCTTGTCCTATGCAGGGTGTGTATCAACATTGCTGTCCCTACCGGTTAGATGGCAGGAATACACCCCTCTCTTGGTATGACAACTAAAAATGCCTCCCAATAGTGCCAAATGTCCTGTGAGGAGGCAAAATCACCTCCAGTTGAGAACAAGGACCCAAAGTTACTGTTTTACCCACCTCAGTCCAATAAGAAGGAAAATATGCATCTTTTAAAAATACACCTGGGGCACCTGTGTGGCTCAATTGGTTAAGCAATTCTTGGTTTCAGCTCAGGACACGATCTCATAGTTTCATGGGTTTGAGCCCCACATCAGGCTCTGAGCTGGCAGCGCAGAGCCTGCTTGGGATTCTGTCTCTCTGCCTCTTTCCCTACTTGTGCGATCTCTGCCTCAAAATAAACTTAAAAAAAAATATATATATATATATATATATATACACTTTTTTTCTTTAAAAATTTAACATTTTGAACTACAGAAACATGCAATGCAGAAAGTCATTCATAACCCAATCCTTTTCAAATATTAACAACTTGGTGTATAGGCCTTAATATTTTTTCCATTCATGTGTTTGCATATACAGAGATCATTTTGTAAATATAAATAGGTTTGTATGTCAGTTATATTTAATTTTTTTTTTAAGTTTATATATTTGAGAGAGAAAGCACACACTTGAGTGGGAGAGGGGCAGAGAATCCCAAGCAGGCTCTGTGCTGCCAGGGCTCAATCTCACAAACCAGGAGATCATGACCTGAGCAGAAATCAAGAGGCAGATGCCTGAGCCACCCATGTGTCCCTCAAATTTTCTACTTACAAATGTATATAATGCATCTTTTCACATTTATAAATATAGATTTGCACATGTATGTATATTACCAAGTCTTATCTTTTATAATAGTTGAATGGTATTGGATTTCTACCTATGTAAAAATCAACAGATTTCCAATTATCTGCCATTACGAGTAACAATGCGAGGAGTATCCTTGCATGTACATTTTGCATACACATGTATTTCTCTAGGATGAATGAAGTAAAATTAATGGATCAAAAGTTATAAAACCAGTTTTGAAAGTTTAAGTGTACCTCCCCATGTGGAATAAGAAGGATGAGGACTCTATTGCATACCATTCAAATGTGATAATTTATGTATGAGAAAAATTCAATCTAGGGTGCATGGAGGTAAATTACCTAAGGTCACTCAGCTCTGTGTGTGTGTGTGTGTGTGTGTGTGTGTGTGTGTGTGTGTGTGTGTGTGTGTCAAAGTCAAGACTAGAACCTGGGCCTTCTTACTCCTTTTCTGCTATATTAAACAGGGAGAAGCACGTGGAATGACAATTTACAGTGCTAGGAGTTTTTCAGATTTTAAAGAAAGCTGTTCTCCATCTGTCTGGCTTACAAAACAGTAAGAAACAAGCACTGACTTTTATAAGGAGCAGTGGTTCTCCACAGGGAGTAAGCTTGCCCCCCTCTCTCTATTCCCAGGGAACATTTGGCAAAGCCTGGAGACATTTTTGGTTGTCATAACTGGGTAGGTGCTATTGGCACAAAATAGACTAAAGTCAGAGATGTTAATTTCCTACAATGCAAGAACAGTCATCAACAATTTTAGGCTCAAATGTTAGTAGTGCTGAGAATAAGAAACCCTATACAGAGAAAAAATTTAGATATACAGATGTAGACTATTTTCCAAAGTTTGGCCCAGGAAAAGAACCAAGGACCCCACCATATCCCTTCCTTGTCTCATTCCACACACATTCACAAATGCAAGAACCCCATGGAAGTCACCAGGGTTGGGAGATAATCATTAACTACATCCTTCACTAACAGTTTGACTCCAGCAGCGCCTGGGTGGCTCAGTCACATAAATGTCTGACTCTTGATTTCTGCTCTGGTCATGATCTCACAGTTCATGAGATTGAGCCCTGGGTCGGGCTGTGTGCTGGGTATAGAACTTGCTTAAGATTCTCTCTGCCTCTCCCTCTGCCCCTTCCCCTGCTAGCTCACTCAGGCTCTCTTGTGGGGCAGGGGGGTGGGGAAGAGGTTGACTCCATTTGATAGGATACAGAATTGGACAAATGATCATTAAAATGACAGCACTGGGCTTTCAGGGAAGATGACAGAGTTGAAGGATCCTAAGCTTACTCTGTCCCACGGATACACCAAGATAACACCCACGCCAGTGTAAGTAACCGAGGAAAAAAAAAAAAACCCAAAGCCTGGCAGAACACTCTCCACAGCTAAATGGAGAGGAGAGGCCACAAAGAGGGCAGGAAGGGCAGAGACACAGAGCAAAACTGACCCAAAGGACTGTCTGTAGGAGGGAGGGACAGACTGCAGGCACAAAGAGGGGAGAGAACAAGACCACATGTCAGGTACCAGGTACAAAGACCCACCCACATGGGAAGATGAATCCCCATAACATTTGGCTTTGAAAACCAGAGGGGCCTAACAATCAGTAGGGCTTAACACTGGGAACTTTAAAATCAGTGGGCTCTGCTCTGGGTGAGCTGAGAGGTTAAGAGTAAGTGGAGTCTCCACCCTTAAAGAGACAGCACAACAAACAGCCCCCCTGAGATACAGCAAAAAAAATCTGAAAAACAATCTACCTTATACCTAACAGAGCTAGAAAAATAAAGATTAGACCAGAATAAATGAAATAGAAACTATAAAAAAGAAAAAAAAATTTAAAAAGCCAATATAAACGGATCAGTGAAACAAGGAGCTTTGGAAAAAAACAAACAGAAATAAACCTTTAAGCTGGACTCATCAAAACAAAACAAAAACGGAAGGGATTCAAACAAAATCAGAAATGGAAGAGTAACAACCACTACAGAAATGTAAGAGATTGTAAGAGAATATTAGGAAAAATTAAATCCCGACTAATTGGACAACCTATAATAAATGCATCCATTCCTAGAAACATAACCTCCTCAAACTGAGCCAGAAATAGAAAATTTCAACAGACCTATTACCAGCAATGAACTTGAATCCGTAATCAAAAACCTCAAAAATCACACAAAAGCTTCACAGGTGAATTCTACCAAACATTTAAAGAATGAACACCTATTCTCAAACTATTCCCAAAAAATAGGAGAGAAAGGAAAGTTTCCAATTTCATTCTATGAAGCCAGGATTACCCTGATACCAAAACCAGATAAAGACAAAAACAAAACTACAGGCGATATATCTGATGAACATAGATGCAAAAATCCTCAAAATATTAGCAAACCAAATCCAACAATATGCTTAAAAAAAAAAAAAAAAAGCATTTACCACAATTGAGATTTATTCCTGAGAAGCAAAGGTAGCTGATCCTTTCAAATCAATGTAATACATCAATAAAAGGATAAAAAAAATGATTTCAATAGATGCAGAAAGAGCATTTGACAAACTATAATATACATCTATAAAAAAAAAAACTCAACAAAGTAGGTTTGGAGGCAACATACCTCCAAATAAAGGCCTTATGTGAAAAACCCACAGCAAACATATTGAGTGATAAAAAGAAACCAAGAGCTTTTCCCCTAAGGTAAGGAATTAGACAAAGATGTTCACTGTCACTTTTATTCCCCATAGTACTGGAAGTCACCACAGCAATTAGACAACAAAAACAAAAGGCATCGAGATTGGCAAAGTAGTAAAACTTTCACTCTTTGCACATGACATGATACTATATATAGAAAACTCAAGACTCCACCAAAAAACTACAAAAACTGATAAGTGAATTCAGTAAGGTCACAGGATACAATATACAGAAATCTGCATTTCTGTACACTGATAATGAAGTAGCAGAAATTAAGAAAACAATCTTGTTTACAATTACACCAAAAATAAAATACCTAGGAATAAACTCAACCAAGGAGGTGAAAGACCTGTGTCCTGAAAACTATAAAAGAGTGATGAAAGAAATTGAAGAGGATACAAATGGAAAGATATTCCATGCTCCTGGATTGGAAGAGCAAATATTGTTGAAATGTCCATACTACCCAAAGCAATCTACAAATTACATGCAATCCCTATCAAAACACCAACCACATTTTTCACAGAACTGGAACCCTAAATGTAAATGAATGTAATGCCCTAAAATGCCCTAAATGTATGCCCTAAAATGTAAATGAAACCACAAAAGACCCTGATAGCCAAAGCAACTGTAAAAAATAAAGAACAAAACTGAGGGTACCACAGTCTTAGATTTCAAGATCTACTACATAACTGTAGTAACCACAGCAATATGGAACTGGCACAAAAATAAACACACAGAACAATGGTACCAAATAGCCCAGAAATAGACCCACAATTATATGGGCTTTCTTTGACCAAAGAGGCAAGAATATGCAATGGGGAAAAAGGCGTTCTCTTCAACAAATGGTAGTGGGAAAACTGGACAGCAACATGCAGAAGAATGAAACTGGACTACTTTCTTATACCAGACACAAAAATAATCTCGAAAGGAAAACTTAGATGTGAGACCTGAAACCGTAAAGATCCTAAAAGAGAAGACAGGCAGTAATTTCTTTGACACTGTCCATAGCAACATTTTCTAGATCAGGTCTCCTCATGTAAGGGAAACAAAAGGAAAAAATAAACTATCGGGATGGTATCAAAATAAGAAGCTTATGCACAAAGGAAGCAACCAACAAAACTAAACAACCTATTGAACAGGAGAAAATAAATGCAAAGGACATATTTGATAATGGGTTAGTATCCAAAATATATAAAGAACATTAAAAAAATAATCCAAGTAAAAATGTCCAAAGACATTGAGTGAACATGAACAGACATCTCTCTCAAAGACATAAAAATGGCCGACACATTAAAAGATGCTTAACATCACTCATCATCGGGGAAACCAAAACTCCAATGAGATATCATTTCACACCCGTCAGAAGGGCTAAAATACAAGAAACAAGTGTTCCCAAGGATATGGAAAAAAGAAGCCCTCATGCACTGTTGATGGGAATGCAAACTGGTGCAGTCACTGTGGAAAACAATATGGATGTTCCTCAAAAAATTAAAAATAGAGGGGCACCTGGGTGGCTCAGTTAAGGATGTAACTTCAGCTCAGGTCACAATCTTACAGTCCGTGAGTTCAAGCCCTGCATTGGGCTCTGTGCTGATAGCTCGGAGCTTGGAGCCTACTTCAGATTCTGGGTCTCCCTGTCTTTCTGCCCCTCCACCATTCACGCTCTCTCTCAAAAAAAATTTTTTTTTAATTAAAAATAGAATTACCTTGGGGCGCCTGGGTGGCGCAGTCGGTTAAGCGTCCGACTTCAGCCAGGTCACGATCTCGCGGTCCGTGAGTTCGAGCCCCGCGTCGGGCTCTGGGCTGATGGCTCAGAGCCTGGAGCCTGTTTCCCATTCTGTGTCTCCCTCTCTCTCTGGCCCTCCCCCGTTCATGCTCTGCCTCTCTCTGTCCCAAAAATAAATAAACGTTGAAAAAAAAAATTAAAAAAAAAAAAATAGAATTACCATAGGATTCAGTAATTTCACTACTGAGTATTTACCCAGAGAATATGAATACACTAATTCAAAAGTATACATGCACCCCTATGTTTATTGCAGTATTTACAACAGCCAAATTATGGAAGCACCCCACCTGTCTGTTGATTGATGAATGGATAAAGAGATGATACATTTATTATGAAATATTACTCAGCCATAAAAAAGAATGAAATCTTGCCATTTATAACAATGTAGACGAATCTAGAGGGTAGAATGCTAAGTAAAATAAGTCAGAAAGAAATTCCATATGATTTCACTTTTGTGGAATTTAAGAAAGTAACGAAGGAAAGAAGACAAACCAGGAAACAGACTCTTAGTTACAGAGAATTGATAGATCACTATACACCGGAAACTAATATAACACTGCATATTAGCTATACAGGAATTAAAATGATCCACGATATATATATTAGAAGAAAATGACAGCATCATTCCTGATAAAGCTCAAGAGACTGTCGACCTATAGCCAGAGTTGAGTTTCCTAATCTTTTTAAAGTTTACTTTGCCCCAAAGGAAGCTTCCCCCACCCCTTGTGAGGACAGAAACCTACCCACAAAGCTCATCAGAGTTAAGAGCAAAGAAGTACTGCTGAGAACAGGTTGTCTCAATAGACACCTGGGCAAAGCTGGGTTCTCCATGTTCAATCCCTGTATTTTCCACACTCACAGATCTTCTGTCCCCCATTTTCCCTGAGAAATACAGTGAAGGCTGAGGAAAAGCCATGTGCATTCCTCCCATTCTTTTCCATGTTCCATGTTGGGCAGTGGTAGTTCCTTTCTTATCTTTGAAAACCTGAGGAAGGGGACAGCCCTTTCACTCAAGTAAATGGGGCGGAATGAATGAATAAATAAATCAACCAACCAAAATTATCTGAGAGGGAGAGTGAGTGTGCAAGCAGGGGAGGGGCAGAGAGAGAAGGCAAGAATCCCAAGCATCTCACAAACCATGACATCAAGACCTGAGCCAAAAATCAAGTCAGACCCTCAACCGACTGAGCCACCCAGGGACCCCAAAAGGCATCACTTTTAAATACCCTGGTCAGTGACACACCTATGAATACGAATACCCAGAAACTCCTCAAAATGAAGTGTCTCCATTGAAAAGATATCAGCCTCACTCTTGACTTAAGGAGCACCAGCTCTGGGCCTTCACACAGTTGATCCTCCATCAAAGGAAACAACTGCTGAACTTAGGGATGAGTTAAGCAGCTCAAAGTAGTAATGATAGGGGGACAAAAATGCTTTTGAGCCCTACTGCAATTTCCCAAAGTCAAGCTGCCTAGGACAACTGGTGCAAAATCAATAGTGAAGAAAGCATTCAGTGTGTGCGTGGAAAGCTGCCGTCCAAAAAATGTTCAGATTTGCATGGCCAACCATCCTTGATCTGAGGCTGATAGAAAACAAACAGATTCTACACAGCAGAAAGTACTCAGTCCTACAAACTAGGTTTGGTATTTTCGCTCATGAACTTCCAGCAGAGATGAAGTAACACTGACTTCAGCCAACATTTAATAGACGCATTAAAATAACACATTCTCTATCCCCCCTCTTTTTTAAAAGAAAACTTTTAAAAAATACATTTACCAAGAAAATTAAGAGGACAATATAATGGACCATCTGTGCAGACACCAACTTGAATAAGATACAATCAACACATAGAAAGTCTTTCTCATTTGCATTACCCTCTCTCCCTCCCCCCACAGCTAAGTACCCTCCCCTGAATTTGCCATTTATCATTTTGATGTATGACACTTTTTACTTCATGTATGTAACTCAAACATACATAGTAATGTATTAATGGTTTTTAAAAATATATAAATAGCACCCTATGGTGAAGATCACTGTTGCAACTTCCTTTTCTCTCCAACATATTTTCCAGATTTAGGAGGCAATGAGTAGAGATTTAAGACTTGAGACCAGAGAAAGGACAAGATTTTTCCTCGTTTTGGTTTAAACCACCATAGTCTTGGCAATGACCAAGTAGATGAGTAATAATTCCCCTAAGACCTCACACCAAGGTTATTGGGTTTACCCATGAGCTAGAATCAATATTTTTGAAGCAATTGGGAAAAAATTCCTTCTTCTTTATATATTTTGCATACCTCTTCTCCTTCCATAAATACCACCCCACACCCCTCCATCCTACCTGCCACCGCCCAAGAGAAATACATAAACACCAAAATATTCTACGGTAGGAAAAAAAGTAGAGAAGGATGGCCTCATGCTTGATCCTAGAAAAGGGACAGTCATCTTTGAAGAGTTATGATGTAATGGGTACCAAAGAGACCAAGTCCCCAAGTTATTCAAAAAGCAGTGCCCGTAGGTTACCACCACAGTACACATAACCTGTCCCCCTGCAATATGAGCCCTGTGAAGGCAGGGCTATGTTACTGGCTCTCTGTATCAAGTGTTTGACATAGGTCTTGCACAAAGCTAGTTCACAGGATTTTTTGATGAATCTGATAACAGTGATACCACCACCAAAAAAATAGAAGTGCAACATTAACTCAATTTCAGGGTTTAAATGATCGAGATTACTGACCTGTTACATTTTTATGTAAATTCTTCTAATCCCTTCTAATTTTTTTTTACTAACATCCCATTTAGTGTTTTTTTTTTTAATCTCATTAGTAAACAGGGAAAACTTGCCATCTTCCAAAACTAATTATCCTGACGTTTTGATATCTGAGGCAAAATGTATCATCCATGAGTTTTAATCTTATCAGTTTAAGCCCTGCACCACTGTGCTGACAGGAAAGCCAGCCAGTGCCCAGAGGGTATTCTGTCATGGCTACAAATCAAGGTCTTCAAGGAATCCTCAAACCCTGCCTTCATGTAGGCCACTGAAGGAAAAATAAAATGTATATGCCCCAAAGTCAATACATAATTCACAAGAAGAAATCTATCTACCCAGGAGAACTAGGCCAGCTACAAAGCTTGGGTATCCTCTTTCTAACAGTGTGCTGGAGATGTGCTATGGCATTTGTTTTCCAGAAGGTCACCTGTGTATGTCTCTTTGCAGACTTGCAAAGGTTCCTCTCCTTCTCAGCTAGAGGGAATGTCCTGTTTGACCCTTGACCAAGTTTACCATTTTCAGGTCTATTTTGCACTCAGTGGGTTTCTGAGTACAAGTGAGAATCTCTGCTTTCAATCCCCTTTGAGTCTTAGTTTGTCCTTCTGTTAGTTCCTCTTACTAAAAACTTAGCTGATTAAGCCTTGCTATGAAGAGCAAACCTCATAAAGATACTGAGCAATGTGCATGTAAAAGTTGAGCTTAGGGGGCGCCTGGGTGGCTTGGTCAGTTAAGCGTCCGACTTCAGCTCAGGTCATGATCTCACGGTCCGTGGGTTTGAGCCCCGCGTCGGGCTCTGTGCTGACAGCTCAGAGCCTGGAGCCTGTTTCAGATTCTGTGTCTCCCTCTCTCTGTGACCCTCCCCCGTTCATGCTCTGTCTCTCTCTGTCTGAAAAATAAATAAACGTTAAAAAAAAAAAAAAAAGTTGAGCTTAGTACCATAAAACCCAGGTAGGCTCTTTCTAGATCAAAATAGTCTGGACTATACCTACTGGGTCGAATCTATATTTAAGGCATCTAAAGAGTAATTAAAATATTACTGTCTAATGAAAGAGACATGTCTTCAAGAAAGTCTTATACAGTGGTTTGTCAGCAAAGCTCTCAACTCTAAAAATTGTATATTAACTCAAGCTGAATTAGTGAGTCAAGGAAATAGATGAATACACACACTGGAAAAAAAAAAAAAGGAAACCCAAATGACAATCCTCTAGGACTTTTTTATAAATTTTTTTTTCCACGTTTATTTTTGGGACAGAGAGAGAGAGCATGAACGGGGGAGGGGCAGAGAGAGAGGGAGACACAGAATCGGAAACAGGTTCCAGGCTCCGAACCATCAGCCCAGAGCCTGACGCGGGGCTCGAACTCACGGACCGCGAGATCGTGACCTGGCTGAAGTCGGACGCTTAACCGACTGCGCCACCCAGGCGCCCCTAGGACTTTTTAAAAAATAAGTTAATAGGGGCGCCTGGGTGGCTCGGTCGGTTAAGCGTCCGACTTCGGTTCAGGTCATGATCTCGCAGTCTGTGGGTTCGAGCCCCGCGACCGGCTCTGTGCTGACAGCTCAGAGCCTGGAGCCTGTTTTGGATTCTGTGTCTCCCTCTCTCTCTCTCTGACCCTCCCCCATTCATGCTCTGTCTCTGTCTCAAAAATAAATAAACGTTAAAAAAAATTAAAAAAAATAAAAATAAGTTAATAGGTTTTTAAGACAATTTTCATAGTAATGTTTAGATTGACTTTGTATGGCCAAAATAACCAAGCTATCACTGAATGTTTTGTCAGGACATTAAAACATTTGAATCAAACAATGAATGAAACAAACATCTGAATCAAACCAGGATTTATTTTTATAAGATTTATTTTTTTGAAAGAGCACAAGCAAGCAAGGGGCAGAGAGAGAGAGAGAGAGAGAGAGAGAGAGAGAGAGAATGATGAGAATCTCAAGCAGGGTCCATACTCAGCATGGAGCCTTACACAGGGCTTGATCTCACAACCATGAGATCATGACCTGAGTCAAAATCAAGAGTCAGATGCTCAGCTGACTGAGCCACCCAGGTGTCCCCAAACCATGGATTATATAAAACCTAATCAGTGATGTGATCAAAATTTACATTCAATGAACACAGAAACCATCATATGAAGGTCAAGCATGCTCCAGCTTCAAATGATCCCTGCACATCTAAACCAGTATAAAAGATTTCCCATAATGCCCAGTAATTATTTATGGATTTTAATCTCAAAACACATAAAAGAGAACTGGCATCCAGTCAGATTGTTAGAAGGCACGTCATACAATTTTAAAGCCACTTAATTTGGAAAATTCCAAAGAAATTCTTAGAAGAGGAGAGTGATTTTAAGTTCTGGCTAATGTTAAAAGCCAATCTTTCAATAATTCCCTTGTGAATTTAATAAAACCTGAGCTGACATAAAGCAAAATTCTTTGGCACAAAATCCAAAGGTTTACAATAAGGTGTCCAGTTTCCATCTAGTAAAATTAGACAGGTTTGTGTTCTTAAAAAAAAAAACGCATCATTTTCTCATTTAAGGACCTCCCCTTTCTAACATTGAAGCCAGAATATGAGCTTGTGTATTGACCTCAGATGATGGGAGTCCAGTGGCTGTCCTCATGCTGAATGCAGAGAGTCAAGCCATTACAAGAGTCAGAGGGGGAGGAGATAAAAATAGCTTCAAACATTGACCCTTGGCTGGTGAGTATAAAAGAGGGGGTAGAGTAGCTAAATGGATGTCCATCACCTCAAGCCAGCAGGAAAAATTACACGACATATGAAACAGACCATAAGTTTTCTAATAATCTTTACCCAGTTTGTCTCTATTAGCCAGCAATGGAGCTGATCACATCCAGCATTCAGCAGCCACACCTTTAAGAGCACCAAAGTTTTCCCCAAGCAGTGGGGGGATAGGATGCAAAACACAGCTCCATGTTGATCCTGAACTGTCTGCTGCTTACAAGCCTCTGGCTATGAGCAAGGTCATCACCTTTCTGAGTCAGTTTTTTCTAGCAGGACTATGGCCAAGATCTCAAGAAAAAAATGAACGGTCATTTCATAGGAGTGGTATATGCTCTCTTGTCCGAGAGCAGAGTGCAGGAGAAGCAGCACAGGCTCACAGAGCGTTAAGGGTTTGCATCTCATGTCAGCCAACTAGGGACTGGTTTACTTAGGAACAGTTAACGCGTCTAGGTTTTATTTTCCTCATCTGTAAAATGGGGATAATGACACCTACACCTTGCTTTTTAAGAGGCTTCTTTGAAATGAGTTTTGCAAGGGCAGGGATAGAACATAGAAGGTACTCAGTCAAGTAGTAGTTGTGGCTGTTATTTTAAATATCATCATCCCGATGCTGACTGGATGATCCGGAGAGGCTGTGGGAGGGACTGAATTAACAAGGCATGAGGAGGAAAGAGGAGAAGCAGAGCTGACCTGATTCAAACAAAGGGAAGTAGTGGCACTGGGGGAGGAGGAATAAGAAAAACAGGAGCAAAACTTGAGAAAGTCTGAGATGTGGGAGGAAGCCAATAACCAACTGAAAATAGGTTGAGGGAAGGAGAAACAAAGCTCAGGGGGTGACAGTACTGAAGGAGTTCTAGCAAAACCATTAAGCTGTACAAGAATAAAATGCTCCCCCAGTTAATAGGACTGCAGGTAGGCCCTGTGATAAATAGGATTTGCGAAGATTCCTTGGGAAAAGCATTCCCATCACAAGAGCCAGTGAGAATCTCTGGGAAAGGTATGATTGCTGCGGTCATGCAGGCATCTGAAAGGAATTGCTTTGATTACACGGAGAGAATGTAACAGATATACACAAATTCACTCTCCTGGGAGGTTCCCTTTGAGGGAAAGGAAAGAGGGTAACAAGGAAAAGAACATGTCAATCCCAGTCAATTCCTACATGGCACTGAATAGCAGAAATACTGCAGAGTGGGGACACAAAGTTTCCATCAGCCTTCAGGACTTTCAGTAGGGAAACATGAGGACTACGAAGTCCAGACACCATACATGTTTCAGGGGAAGTTTTTTTTTTTAGAAGGAATTCTCTGGTACGTAAGTCAACACTGCCAGGACACAACTAACCAGCTGGTTTACTGGAAGAAATCCAAGTTTCTTGGAAATACCACCAGGAGCCTACCTTCCAGCATGCAGTGCAAGGTTTTCCTCATTCTGTATCATGGGCTGAAGGTGCCTCTCACAAGGCTCTATCTTCAATAATGTAGATTCTTAGATTCTTTACCTCACCACCTCTTTTACCCAAGGCATCCTGCTGCTGGATTACAGAAACTCTTCATCAACAAGAAAGCTAAAGTATACTCACAATAAAATGGAGGTAAACTTAACCTCACAGCTTCTGAGGAATCACAACACCTGCAGGCCTCCTGCCTCTCCTAACCTCTCCATCAAAGGGAAAAACAGATGGGTTTTTTGAAACAATGGAACATTTACCAGGCTATACCAATATAGGGCATGCATTTCCTAGCAAAACTACTTCAGCCCTGAACAAGATGAGAAGAAACTCCAACATGGGCAGGCAACACACAGAGACCCAGCTTGAATGCGACAGAAACACTGGATGCAAGGACGTGGAAAGAACAATGGGAAATAGGCAAGTGGACATCACGAAGGACAAGAGGGTGTGGCACAAGAGGCCCAGCAACACTGTTGCTATCCAAGGAGTTCAGGATAGCAGGTTAAGGGTGGCAGCACTCGCATGGAAGAGGGCACAGAACTGGCAAAGAACAGAATGGAAGCCAGACCGTAAAGAAATTTTTTTCTGCAGTCCCAGCATATAACTTACTTCTGGATGCTTCTAGGAGGAGCCACAATAAAGCTACTTCTTAGTGTGGACTGTTACAAAGAGCTGCTACTTAGCCATATTTTACATAAAACCATCATTTCTGGGGCGAAAACATTGGTGCCAGGTGATAAAATACATTCCTAGGAGGTGAGTGGCTTCAGCCAAAGGGTAAAAGATGTAGCATGTATCCTTACCTAACAGCTTTCCAATAATCTTGGTCAATACACATTCCTCAAGTGCCTACACAGGACAGGATTCAATGAGAAAACAATGCTCACTTGTTTTCAGTTTGGTCTACAAAATATTAAAGAAAATTCCTTTTGATTTTTGTGAAAGAAAAAATGCTCAAAAGAATAAAAACAAGGAAGTGAACTCAAAAGTCCTGCTATTCTGGTCTCTGAGCTACTTAGTTACTAACTTTAAATACTCATCATTGGCCCTTTTGCAGAACTGAGCAGCCACCAATCTTTTATTGAATTATTCTTTAATAAAACTTTCTTCAGGCAGATTTGGCCACACCCCAAGAAAATTCACTTAGTATCCAAAATTAAAGGCAACAAAGGTTTACAACGCTTTACAATTTAGCATTTGAGCTGGGCAGAAACAGGGATTGATAGTCTTCCAACGCTATGGCTGCCCCATGTCCATACTGCCCCTAAAGTACCCAACCTGTCTGTTACTGACTCTGATAAACTGGGAGCAAGACCCTCGAGTACTATGAAGTACCAAAGAGTTTAGGATCTCCCCTCACCTTCTTAATCCACAACCCAAGATTGAAGACAAATAAGGAGAGGGAAGGAACAGAATGACAACATTAATCCTGGGAAAAGAAAGGTGACGTTCATCAAGTGGTAGAGACCTGCTTAAACAGCTGATACCCCACCTATTGCCAAGTGTTGCTGAAATCAGCCAAAGAATTACTCCATAATCACCTGGAGAGGTAGAGGAGTTCTCCTCACATATAGACCAGAAACCTGCCTCCACTGCATCTTTATTGGCATCTCTAGTCTTTATTGTGAAAAGTGGATTCACACTGTGATACTGGGTGATGCAGACAACCTGACAGATCATCCTGGAATGATGCCTACGTGGCGTCAGTGAAGCAGCTATTAAGTAGGTAATCCTAATGTCAGTGTTTTGCATAAAATATCTTGCAAAGAAACAAACTACTTTGTTCTAAAACATGACACACTAACAAAAACGGTTTTGCTCCCCCAAATAAGGTCACTACCTTATTTGGGATGAAACAGTGGTGAATACCCATCTCAACTGGGTTTTATCCATTAAAAAGATTCAGAGACACTCTTTCCTGCTTTGTTGAAGACTGACCATATAATCATGGGTTTAATTTCTGGGTTTTCTGTTACGTCCTACTGATCTTTGTGTCTATTTTTGTGCCAGTACCAAACTCCTGTGATTACTACAGACTTGAAGTGTGGAATTGTGATATCTCCAGCTTTGCTTTGCTTTTTCAAAATTGCTTTGACTATTCAGGGTCTTTTGTGGTTCCATGTCAATTTTATGATTGATTGTTGTAGTTCGGTGAAAACGATGCTGGTATTTTAACAGATTTCATTAAATCTGTAGATTGCTATGTGTAGTATGGACCTTTTAACAGTATTTTTTCTTCCAAACCATTAGCATGGAATGTTTTCCAGTTGTTTCATCTTCAATTTCTTTCAGCACTGTTTTATAGTTTTCAGAGAACAGGTTTTTCACCTCTTTGATTAGGTTTATTCCTACATATTTTTGTGCAACCCTAGATGTGATTTTAGTTTTTTTAAACAACTTTATTGAAAACTAATTTACACACAGTATGTGTATTTTAAGAGTCAAGCCCATTGAATTGTGACAAATCAACATAGTCAAGATCTAGATCATCTCCATCCCTCAATTCTCCTGGTGTCCCTTTACAATGGATTTATGCCCCATCAACCTCTGCCCTAGGCAACCAGTGATATGCCACAATAGATTTCTGTCACTATAGTTTTGCCTATTCCACAACTTCATTTGAACGTAATCATACAGAATATCTTTTAGATCTAGCTCATTTCACCTAACGTATTTTGTGACTCATCCACGTTAATACATGTATCATTTGTTTTTTTTTGAGTGGTAATGCCAGGATATGCCAGGATTCTCTAAATCCATTCAACTGTTGGTTGGCATTTGAGTGTTTTTTTTTTTTAAGTAGCTCTGAACAGTTGTATACAGGTCTTTGAACATATGCTTTCATTCTCTCTGGAAAATACCTAAAAGTATTTACTTTACCACATAGATGTTTTAGTTTATACAGTGCTGAAAAATTGATGTTCCATTTTACATTCCCACCGGCAATATAGGAAAATTCCATTTGATTAACATCTTCTCCACAGTTTGGTTTTAAATTTTTAACCAGGGGATCCTGGGTGGCTCAGTAAGTTAAGCATCCAACTGTTGATACTGGCTCAGACCACGATCTCACAATATGTGGGATCGAGCCCCATGTCGGGCTCTGCGCTGACAGTATAGAGCCTGGTGGAGATTCGCTCTCTCCCTCTCTCAAATGAATAAACTTTAAAAAAGTAATTTTTAACCCTTTTAGTGGGTGTATTGTTCTATCTTGTTTTAATATAGGTTTCTCTGATGGCTAAGGATGTTGAACATTTTTAAATGTTATCGATCCTTTGTATATCTTCATTAGTGGAGTATCCTGTTCAAACCATTTTCTCATTATTTGGGTCATTTGTTTCATTAAATTTAAGAGGCCTTTATATATTTTTGACAGAAGAAATATTCACTGTGAATATTTTATTCAATTCTGTAGTTTGTCCTAACGGTGCCTTTTAAAGAACAGAGTTTAATTTTGATGAAGTACGTTTTAGTGAAGTAGTATTTAAAAATGTGTACATAAATGAAAAAAGTCATATACATATATGTAAGTGTGTATAGATGTGATTAATTCTCTACTTCATTATTAGTGTATAGAAACAGATGTCTGCACATTGATTTTGTATCCTTCAACTTTACAGAATTCATTCATCAGTGTATGTGTGTGCGCGCACATGCGTGTGTGTGTAGTATTTGGGGTTTTCTGTATTATCATGCCATGTTCAAGGAAGAAGTAAAACTTTCACCCTTTACCAATTTGGATGCCTTTTCTTTTTGTTGTCTAATTGCTGTGGCTAGGACTTTTAGTACTATTTTGAATAAAAGTGAAAGTGGACAAAGATGGTCATATGGTATCAGGAAAACTGGACAGCTACATACCAAAGAATGGAATGGGACCACTTTCACCATATACAAAAAGTAAACTCAAAATGAAAGACCTAAATGTGAGACATGAAACCATAAAAATCCTTGTTAAGAATCCAATAATTTCTCTGACATCAGTCATAGCAACATTTTTCCAGATAGGTCTCCTGAGGCAAGGGAAACAAAAGCAAAAATAAAGCTTCTGCACAGTGAAGAAAACAATCAACAAAACTAAAAGGCAACCTACTGCATAGAAGATATTTTCAAATGACATATCCAATAGTTAGTATCCAAAATATAAAAAGAACCTATACAACACCCAAAAAACAAATTACCCAATTAAAAAATGGGCAGAACAGACATTTCTCCAAAGACGACATCCAAATGGCCAACACGTGAAAAGATAATCAACATCAGTTATCATGGAAATGCAAATCCAAGAACCACAATGAGATCAATCTGACACTTGTCAGAATAGCTAAAAATCAAAAAAAGAAACAAGTGTTGGCAAATATGTGAAGAGAAAGGAACCCTTTTTGCACTGTTGGTGGGAAAGCAAACTGGTGCATCCACTATGAATAACAGTATGGAGACTCCTCGAAAAGTTAAAAATGGAACTATCTTACCATCCAGTGATCACACTACTGGGTACTTACCAAAAAATACATCCACCCTTATGGTTAGAGCAGCATTATTCACAAATGCCAAATTATGGCAGGAGCCCAAGTGTCCACAGCATATTATCCAGCCATAAAAAAGAAAATGTCTTTTGCAATGACATGGATGGAGCTAAAGAATATACTATGCAAAATAAGTCAGAAAGACAAATACCATATGATTTAACTCAGGTGTGGAATTTAGGAAACGTTAGAAAAAAATGAACAAAGAGGAAAAAGACAAGCTAAGAAACAGACTCTTAACTATAGAGAACAAACTGACGGTTACCAAAGGAGAGGGGACTGTGGGGATGGGTAAAATAGGCAATGGGGGTGGAGGCATGCACTTGTCATGATGAGCACCGAGTGATATATGGAATTGTTGAATCGCTGTATTACACACTTGAGGCCAAATGTAACACTGTATGTTAGCTTTAGTGGAATTTAAAATTTTTTAAAAAGATCGAAAGATACATATTGCTTTACTTTGTATAACTCATTTGAGAGCTCATCAACTTTTGAAGCTTGCATGGCACAGTAGTCCTCGTGTCCTCAACTACCCCCCTTCTACTTTCTACCACTTTTGGTGTTTACATCTCCAAGTGTGTAGCATGAGCCCCATGAACAGCAGGATGATATCCAAATGTAGGGTCAAACAGTGTAGGAGTCTACAGTAAATACTGGTTCCTAGAATTTAAAGATAAAGTGATCCCTGGAGAAGGAAACTGAAGATTCAACACATGACTGAGGTGGTTTGCAACCAAACTGCTCAAGAATAGGGATACACTCCATATCAGTATAGCCTTCCAGCAATTGATTAAAGTTACAAAGGAATCTTTTGTTGTAAAATCTGAGGAATATTGTGTTAAAGCAGTTGAGTGGTCTGCACAGAGATTTCCCGAGTATTCGTTGGTAGATCCTTTCTAGTTAAGATCAATGCCTTATCTATTATAGAAGAGGCGTGGTTCATCATTCATCACACTGCTCTAAAATCTGGATAGCATCTATTTCAGGACAACTTTCTTGCTTTTGCTCTGACTCCATGATTTGGAAGCAACTTTATGATCAATTTTGGGCGCCAAATACCACATCAAGAAGACATTCTGGATACCGAACACATTAGTCCAATCATGAGAAAGGCATTTGCCCCACTGTAAATCAATAGATTAACCTCTTGGCTCATCGCGTATTTCTCGGGGGCTTAATGTATGTAAGAGCTGCAGGAACTCTGGGAAAGTTGAATCCCGAAAGCTATCTCTTGCCCTTAATTCATAACATCCCCATCAAGAAGTATCTAGTAAGGCTTTAGCTGAGCTGACTTCACTCATCAGTTTAAGCAGAAAAGACAAAATGTTTTCCCTAAGTACTCTTCAGTCTTGCTCCAACAACACGGTGTTCTCTCAACAGATCAAGTTCATCCCCCACTATCATGCTTAGGTTTTAGTGTTTCTGGTGAACAGTAGTTCTAAAGGCAGAAGTTAGAACAATAAAGAGTCATTTTTATTGTGAAGCCTTGGTAAGTGTACTTCAAACTTGTGAATCCGGTAACTTCTCATTCCAGCACCCCAAAAATATTCATCTAGTCTACCTCACTGCAATCAAATGCCCTACAGCATACCAGAAATGTGTTTAGAAAGAATAAGACACTTCAAACACTTGTGGCCCCATGGCAAAAGATCCCTGGCTGGGTGCACATGTGAGACCCTCAGGCCCTTAAAAATGGGAAGTTACATAATGACTTTTTGTTCCATAAAGAAACTATTTCCTTCACGGAGATGCTCTAAAGTAGAAAAAATGGAATGGGTGTGCCCTGTTGATTGGAATGTAATTTGGTGCAGCCACTATGACAACAGTATGGAAGTTGCTCAAAAGATTAAGAAGAGTTATCATATGATCCAGTAATTCTACTGAGTATATATAACCAAACAAAAACTAATTCAAAGGGATATGCACCCCTATGTTTGTTACAGCATTATTTACAATAGACAAGATATGCGTGCACTCTCTCCCTCCCTCTCACACACAGAATACTAATCAGCCATAAAAAAAAAAAAGAGGGAGTGCAATCTTGCTATTTGTGACATGAGATAGACCTTGAGGGTATTGCGCTAAGTGAAACAAGTTCAAAGACAACAAATACCGTATGATCTTACTTATCTAAAGAAAAAATGAAACCCAGACTCAGACATAGACAGAAGATTGGTGATAGCCAGAGGGGAGAGAAGGGGAGTTGTGGGGTGCAAAATGGGTGAAGGGGATTAAGTTGTTACAAACTTCCAGCTATAAAATAAGTCATGAAGATGTTATGTACAGCTTGTGGAATACAGTCAATATTGTATTAACTTTGTAGGGTGACAGACAACTAGACTGTGATCATTTCATGGTAAATCACTATGTTGTGCACCTACAAATAAAATTCTGTGTCAGTTATACCTCAATTTTGAAACATATACTCAATGCTAGCCCCTTTTTTCCTTTTTGCTTGGAACCCTAGGCCCTTCATAAAACACATCATTCACTATTACATATTTCAAGTATGTATCAGACAGAAGTATAAATGGGTCAAAGCTGATTTGTCAGTGTAGAGGAGGCTTAAAATTTGGCTTGGACTTAGACTTGGAAGTCATTTACAAAGTAGGCTTGAAAACATGGTTTTAACTCAAAAAATACCAATTAGACCTAGAGCTTACCCAGTGCCAGACAGCACCTGAGAGCTTTGACACGTCTATAATTCTCCCAACTACTCCACAAGATAGTTATTGTCCGGCTTTTACTAATGGAGAAACTGAGGCTTAGGAAGGTTAACTAACTTTCCCAAGGTCACACAGCCAGACAGGAGAGACAGGTCTAATACCTAAAAGTGTTTTCCTTGAAATACACTGGAGCCCCTCACGGAACAGCTTTGCTCAGTTCTGGATCAACGAATACCTTTAAACAGGCTCCCTTTGTCTCCGTTTCTTCCTTCTATAAAATAAAGGCAGTACGCTAATTGTGAGCTTCTTTCCTGCTTGAAGCCTGAGGACACCATGTGAACTCCACGGCGGAAGGCCGCACTGCCTGCTCTACCGTTAGCAGTGGCTCCAAGACCACAGAAGCCTTTGAAATTCTAGAACACAAAACCTCGTTTATAATCTATTGATTACACATTATGCCAATATTGAACCTAGAGGGCAACAAGTTGTCACCGTTCGTTCCTGAAAGTTTGAGAGCAGTCAGTAGAAAAGAACAGCCTTCCTCAACGAATCTAACTGTAGTCCTGCCATTGCTATGTCATCTCTGAGGGCTGTGCCTGCAGACCATTCCAGCTGACAATTCTGATAGCCTCTTTCCCACGTGGAGGCCACCTTTTCCTTTCAATGATGCCTCTTCCTTATGTAACATGAATAACCTGAGACCAGAAACACCACAGCTGACACTTCCTGCCAGATGCCAGGTTCCAGTTATCTAGTCCATTGCAAGATCCCTTGTCAAGATTTTGGGTTTTAAATTAGGCAACACGGTTTTGCTCTAATTGTGAATGATTTCTGTCAATATGGCAAAGCAGTTTAAGTCAGACACAGGTTCAAGTTCTGTTCTGCCATGAAGAGCCTGTAGGACAGAGTTAGACACAGAGCTGACCGACTTCCTCCAAACTTTGATTTCTCACTGGGAAATAGGCAGAATATATTTACCTTAAAAAGTTGTTCTGAGGAATAAGGGAGATCAAGTATATACCTTGGCTGAGCCACCATATCATACTTGGATTCCTGGACTGGCCTCTCTGCCTATATTCTAGCCCCTACAGATTTTCTCAATACAGTAGCCAAAGGGATCCTGTTAGAAATGGAAGGAAAAGGATTTGCTGGCTCATTCGCCACAAAAGCCAAACATTCTTGTATATCTTATTAGGTCCTGCACGACCTGAACCCTCTCCCCACTCTCTAATCACCGCCCCCTACACTCCTTCGACCTTACCTCTGGGTCACCCTCCCTTCCCAACCCTGTTACAGCCTCTCTGGCTTCTGGGCAGGCTCGTGAGTGCCCCAGGCATGCTCCTGCCTTAGGACCTCTGAACTTGTTGCTTCCTCTGCTTGGAATTCCCTTTCCCTGGATACACACATAGCTCACTCTGTCACTCATCTGGGTCCTTCACCAAGTACCTCCTCAATGTGGACTTTCTTGGCATCTTTCCCAAAATGATAATTCCTCTGCGTCCAAGGCTTCCTTTCTCTGCTGTTTATTTTTTTAACGTTAGTATTCATTACCACGTAACAGACTATCCATTTTACTTGTTTTGTTAGTTTGCCCTCTACACTGTTACATCCCCAGTTTTTTTAATAGTACCTGGCATATTAGTATTCAATACTTTTTTCTTTGAATAAATTAAAGGAAGAAAGGGCAGCCACAGCATTGCCCATAGCAAAAATCTGGGAAAAAATATTCATTAATAGGTGAGTGGATAAATACACTGTGGCATGTGCACAAAAAAATATTTAGTAATGGGAAATCAATGCAACAATGCGGAAAGCATACATGGCCCTTAGAAATACGCATTGAGTGGATAGAACAAGTTGTAGGAGACTACGGACACAGAATACTAAAGCCCAATTACAAGGAAAGCAGAACAGTGTAGTGTTAAGGATACATTCATAGGGGATTAAAAAAAAATAACACTGGTTTTTAAAAGGGATGAATTTGGTTCCCAGATAATCTCTGAACACTATTCTTCCTCTAGCCCTCACATATATAAGTCTGGCTGACCACACCAAACAACAGTATGTATTTAAAGGTGCGCAACATACATAGTGAAGGTATAAAAACACAGAAATGTGATGTGCAGTTGCTTCAGGTTGATGAGTATCTCAGGAGAGAAGAGCACTGAAATGGAATGTAGAGGATTATCTTTAGCTAGATCTGTACTATTTTCTCCTTTCCTGATTTCCTTCCTCCTGCCCTCCCCCCACCCCATCTTCCTTTCTCTGAGAGATCTGAACCTATTTAACTTGATGGGTGTTATAGAACTGTTATATTATTTTATGTATTTTTCAACAGGTTTAAGATGTTAAGAGTTTTAAAGTAAAATTTGAATTTTGTGTTAACACCAAACACATGGATAGCTTCCTAAAGAACGTGTTATTAAAATAAAATCAAAATAGAACAAGAATAAACCTAAAACTGTTTATGAAACAGTAATTAAAAATCTATCTACTGGGGGGGGGGGGGAAAAGCCCCCAGTGATTTTATAACAAAGTTCAACCAAATATTCAAGGGATAGAGGATATTAGATTATGCAAAGTATTCCTGACAATATGAACAGGGAGGGGAAAAAAAAGGAAATTCTCCCTCTTTAAGAGGCCAATAAAGTCTGGATTGTGGTATCAGACATGGGTCATAACAGACCATAAAGGTGTAAGATTTGGAAAGGAAAAAAACTTTCCTTCACTGAAATTATAACTGTAGATTTTAGAAAATCCAAAAGATTCATATTCAAACTAGTAAAACTAACGAGGAAGATAGGGGATTTCCTGGATAAAAACTGAATATACAATCTAATTATGTTCTTACATAGAGATTTTTAAAGTTTTATAAAAAGCTACTATGTACAGCAGCATTCAAAAACAATACATTTTTCAAGAATAAATTTGAGGATAGAGAATGGAGAGATGCCATCCCTTCATGAACAAGATTTTAAAAACCATTAAAATCACTTGAGAGAAAAGTCAATAAAGGAAAGAGAACACAGCCGTGGGAAGAAATGATGGTGTGAAAGCATTAAGTCTTCCCAAACTATACTTTCCATGTTATTAAAAATAATTCCAACAGATTTGGAAGAATATGGTCTATTACACGCTTGGAAGATAAGCATATAATCCTGAAACTCATAGGGAAAAGGCCCATGAAACATAGCCATGAAATATACAAAGAAAGAATATGAATAAAAACAAGGCTATCTACCCAGATACCTTGGCATAATGGTTAAGCACACAAACTCAAACCAGATTTCATGAGTTTGAATCCTTGTTTTGCCACTTACCACTGATGTGAATTTGGGTGAGGCCCTTTCACATGACTCTAAGGTTAAATGAATTCATATATACATACACACACACACACACACACACACACATATATATATATATAAATAAAGCCCTATAAATTTTGTCCAATGTTTAGTGTTTTGTGTTAGGTGCTATTATGAAAATAAGAAATTAGCAAAGATATAAAAAGGCAATTCACTGAAGTAGAAATCTGAGCATCCAAGAAACAAAAAATACTCTTAACCTCACTAGCAACTAGGGAAATGCAAGTTAAAACAACAACAAAAAAAGTCATGAGCAAAAATTAAAGTGTCTGACAATACTAAGTATTGTGAAATATATGGGAAAAAATAATTTTTAAAATTACATCTCCCCTCACCCCACCCCCCAAAATCTGGCAATACTTGTTAAAGCTGAATAGCACAGAAGCTACAGTCCAACAATTCCACTCATGGGTCAGTGCTCTAGAAAAACTCTCTCAAGTCTTGCACAACAGGAAGACTCCCAATAATAATTGTTACAATTTTGTTTGTTAAAGCAAGTACTGGAGACACTATCCACATACCCAAATGGGAGAATAACTGAATAACTTGGGGTATTGTTCACACAATAGAACACCATGAAGTATATAAAGCAACTGGAATTCTACTTAGCCATGTGAATAGGAGAGTGAATAGAGTTATATATAGGTATATATAGTTCGTTTATAGAATTTTAACTGTATTCAAAATATAACAACATTTTTATGAAAACATTTAGTAGAAGTATAAAAACATGCATTGGGGTTGAATAAGCACTAAATTCAAAACAGATTACTTCTGAAGGGAGAAAGGGACAAAGGAAAGGTATAAAGGAAACATCAATACATCTAATATATAACTTCACTACAACCCACAAACCAAATACAGCAATATGTAACCATTTCACAAAACTTAGGTTATGGGTGTGTGGAGATTTATATTATGGTCTCTTTTCTAGTGCCTGAAAGACTTCATTTTTTTAAAATCTAAGAATTATTGACTATATCGTAGAATACCACATTTAGAAGGATCACAATCCTGCAAAACAAATATACAGGACAAGCATGAATACATGCATGTATGTCAATGTATTAATGAAGGTCTGGAAGATGAACGTTAACTATTGACAGTGGCTACCTCTGGACTAAGAAATAAAAATGAGAAAGAAGAGGGACTTCTATATTTTTTTCCTCTAGGCTTCTGTATTGTTTCAAGCCTATTTGAGAATATATTATTTAAGTCATAAAGGAAGTCATAACAAAAAAACAACACAACAGGATAAGCCCAGAGGAACATTCAAAGGCAAAAATCCAAAGAATATGGAGGTCAGACCCCAGTTATGCAGCAAAATTAGAATACTTGAGAGAAATGTCTCCCTTCTTCAGTGCCAGGGAATCCTTCAAGGGCACTGCAGAGAGCTAAAGTATATGAGACAAAGGGGGGGGGGGGGCGGGCGGGGGTGGTGGTGATTATTACTAGTGCTATTCCGAAGCTACATTTCTCTTAGCAGGAGACTGAGTCTTAGAATAACACAAAGATTACCACCATCCTATTTACTCATGCAAGGCCAGTTCCCCAAGCCAAGGAGTATTCATGAAATGCAACCATCTTGAGTCCTATAGATTAATGGCAAGATAGTGCTGGGGGGTGGGGGGGCTGGGGGGAATGGGGAGTGGTTTGAGAAGCTGTTCTTCTGATCTCCAAGGATGAGGGAACACATTCTCATTAATCACAGTGAAATCAGAGCTCAGCAATAAAAACAGCTGGTTTTAGAATGAGCTGTTTTCCAGGAGCCATTTATTTATTTGATGTTATGTCACTGATAAACTGTGCCAACCAGGACTTGCCATGATTAAGCCAAGTTTATTCAGATGCACACCACTGCCTCCTGAAACAGCTAAGGCCAGAGCCCTCAATCTTTGTCAGGGACTCCAAACTATTTGGGAGACTGAACAACAGGTCTCTGGTAATAGCAACCACCAGTGCTTTAAAAGAAAATTGTGCTCAGCAAAATAAAGCAAAGGGAAGGAAGTCGGGAAGGAGTGGGACACTGAAGAACAATGCCAGAGAATCTTATCAAAGTCAGAAGGATTGTTGTTTTCTGGAATTCAAATGTTTAGAGCAATACATAGGAATAACATTATCTGCCATTTCTTCTGGATCAAATCATATGGGCAGCAGGATGCCCAGTGCTGTTTCTGATTTCCTTTAACAGTCATAACCCCATGAGGGCGCCTGGGTGGCTCAGTCGGTTAAGTGTCCGACTTTAGCTCAGGTCATGATTTCATGGTTCGTGAGTTCGAAACCCACGTCAGGCTCTGTGCTGATGGCTCAGAGCCTGCAGCCTGCTTCGGATTCTGTCTCCCTCTCTCTGACCCTCCCCCGTTCATGCTCTGTCTCGGTCTCAAGAATAAACAAACATTGGGGCGCCTGGGTGGCTCAGTTGGTTAAGCGTCCGACTTCAGCTCAGGTCATGATCTCCAGGTCCGTGAGTTCAAGCCCCGTGTTGGGCTCTGGGCTGACAGCTCAGAGCCTGTTTCAGATTCTGTGTCGTCTCCTTTCTCTGACCCTCCCCCATTCATGCTCTGTCTCTGTCTCAAAAATAAATTAACGTTAAAAAAAATAAAAAATAAACATTAAAAAAATTCAAAAAAAAGTCATAACCCCATGCAGGCAGCTGTGTCATCAGGCCAAGCCCTCTGAGCTCACAGCAGAGGTGGGCTACCAAGAGGCTGGGGATAGATCGAGCAAATTAGAAGTCTAGTTCTGTCACTTACATGCTGGATATGTTTACGCAAATCATTTAATTTCTCTGATCCCAGATAGTTTTTGAAAAATTTTTTAGCTATTAATTGCTATAAAGCCTAGACAAATGGTAATTAGGTATAATATTCTTCCAACATCTAGCACATATGTAACAGACACACGCCTGTCTTCAATTGCATAGGCACCACGTCATCTTTCTCTCAGGAAAAGCATATCCTTGGCCTCTTTCCTCAAAGCAACATCATTCCCTTCAAGTATCTGGAGACATCAGAGGATTCACCTCAGTCTTATTTAGGTTACCATCTCTACAGCGTATACTAACATTTGGAGAATGTTAGTTTTGCTGGAGTTTTGCTGGACATGCTCAGGAGATAGCCACAGCCTGCAGGAGAAGCAAGTAGGACCGGCTGATGGGACAGGGCTGAGAGAACTTCAGTAACCCCAAACAAGTCGCTGGGGAGTCCAGCCAAAGCCCACATCCCAAAATGACCTACACCAAATCCTCTGAAGACAAGACACAGAGCAAAATATGAGGCTGGTACTCATGTGGTCCAAATAGAGCAATACACACTTGTTCCATTTCTATCACACTGCTGGTCTTACAACATGATTCCAACACCCTCACACCCCCTTCCCACCATACAAACACCAACTGCATTCACTCAGCTGACCAATTTTTTCTGGTCCACTCTCAGGGGCCCAATGTAGTTTCCATCTAAAGATGTAAATCATTTTATCACCAAAAAAAAAAAAAATGTGTAGTTTTATTGCTTTTAATTATTCAAATAAAAAATATCTTGTTAAAATCACAGATAAGCCTTAAATGCTCTTTGACTACCCTTAATCATTTTAATGCATTTATAGGCATACACAAACATACATAAAATTATGTCACAAATGATCTTACACTGTGCATATTCTGTGACTTGCTTTTCTGCAACAATATGTTTAGAACTTCTATCCATGTTAGCTGTGAGGTCCTGTTTATATAGACTCTGTTCTATGGAACTTGAGATTGAATGGATCCTATTTATTGTTACTTAGAAAAAGTGAGGACAGTTTCCATTTCCAATTGAGGAGAGAAAGGAACAAAAAAACTGCTGGGCTGGTTTCAGGGACATCAGGTGTCCTGATCCTCAGCTGAATGATTAATCCATACTTCATCCCTTATTTATAAGGGCCACTGTCAGGACTCAGGCAAATCAGCATAGAATACACAGTAACTGCTCTCAGGGCTTTAAAACACAAAAAACACTTTTCAGCTGGAGGAGCAAGATTTCAGATTTCAAATCCTTTATTTTACAGATAAGAAATCAGAGGCTAAGAAATATTATTAATTTATCCAAGGTTACATAGCCCAAGTTTCCTGGCTTTGCCCCAATACCAGGTTTTCTTTTTCCTACTTCCACAGATCTGTCTCAAGGACTTCAGGAGTCATCAATAAAGTAGTCCATATTTTTAAAACAAACCTTTGTAAAGCTCACCAACTATAAAAGGTGCTATATTTGAATCATTCTTTGAGCTGGAAGACTGCAGTAAAAAAAATTGATACTTAATCAACAGGGATGGTGACAGATTACTTCAGTCATTTCCAAAGACCTAAAAAGTCAACATTTGCTCAAGTAGGACAACCACAGGACTTCCACCAGCCACAAATACCTGTGCTGAGAAATATAACTGAGGCATATGATGAATTTACTGAAGCACAAAGCCTGGTACATAAATACTTCCTAATGGTTAAACATTCTTATTTAAAGAGGCCCTCTTTGGGGCGCCTGGGTGGCGCAGTCGGTTGGGCGTCCGACTGCAGCCAGGTCACGATCTCGCGGTCCGTGAGTTCGAGCCCCGCATCGGGCTCTGGGCTGATGGCTCAGAGCCTGGAGCCTGTTTCCGATTCTGTGTCTCCCTCTCTCTCTGCCCCTCCCCCATTCATGCTCTGTCTCTGTCCCAAAAAAAAAATAAACGTTGAAAAAAAAAATTTAAAGAGGCCCTCTTTGTTGGAACCTTTCTTACTTCTCTGAAAGAAACTGAGGACCACTGCTTCTGCTCGCCAATACCCGAGCCCAAGTCAGCTCCCCAATACTTATTGTAATCAAAGGGGTGATGGTTACAGCAAATACAGAGCCATCTGAGTCAATTCCAAAAGAAAAATAAATCCTAGTTCATTTTATTAGGAAAAGTGTCTTCCCATTGAAGAAGTCAACACTTTTCCTACTTGGCATCTCTTCTCCGTTGTGAGTGAAAATGGTTTGTAATCTTCCCCCCAGCCCTTCTCCAAGTCTTCAGGCAACTGAACTATGCCAGCTGGCAATAGGCTTTTGAGTTAAGAGACCCCTCTCAGGTTTTTCACATTTGCTGCATTAACAAGTTTATCCATTTGATTTTTTCCAATGCTTTCTTTCTAAATGAAAAGTAAACATGCCATTGTCCTTGGATAAGAGCCTCTTTGACCTTCTCCTCTTAGTGGCTTATGAGAAGCAGATGCTATGTGGTTATAATTTGGACCCAGGGAAACCCATCAGTGTTCTAATCATATATGTGCAAACCAGATGTTGGCCAAAGAATCCCGGCCCCTTGAAATGTAGATAAAAATCAGCTCTGATCCCTGTTCCATGCCCAATGCACATCCAAAATATCGGTCCTCCTCTCTACACATTTAAATTGATTTTTCCTCGGCAGTCTCATTCTTCTGGTCACCTCTGCTCAAGGCTATTCCTCATGTGCTTGCTTTCTTTTTTCAGCCCTGTTTTTCCCCAAATATCACACTTAGCCTTATAAAGCAATTTCTACTCAAACACATCCCCAAAGCACGCATGATCATAATTCAATAAACTTAAGGATCTGGGTGAGGGGCGAGATAAGAGGGTGTTCTAGCACAACTCTTATGCCTCCTCGTTCTTAAAATGCCTTTTGGTCACCTCACCTTTGGAAATTTCCACTAGCTGCTTTGATGACACCAACTTCTTCACCCATCTTTCTGGTTTTCTTGTCCAATTTATTTCATCTCAACCTCCTCTTCGTAGAACTCCAAATTCCTCTTCTTCAGTTGTGCAAAGCCATTCAATTCTCTCAAGGTAGCAAAAGTCAGTTTCAGCTTACCTTCATTCAACAAACCAAACAAGCTCTTCAGAAGTACCATATAAGCTCTACTTTCTTTAGAGGGCAGTTGTCTTAGCTAATAGAAGTTTTCTTTTCCCCCATTTTGTTACATAGGAATCAAGTTCTTGGTTGGGGATAGGACCAGGGGACCACACTGGTCATACTGAGGTTTTCGTGGATTGCAACCCCTGGAGTTGTGCAGTGCTCAGATGTATGGTCATTTACAGCCACCTTGAATGGAACCAAGGAGCAAACTTAAGACATAGGACAAAAATGAATCAACAGCCAAAGTTATGGACAGAGAAAGGAATGTAAAAGAGTGGAGAAACACGGTGAGAAACAAAAGTAGCCAAAAGGGAAAGAAGGAGATGGTTTTATGACAAATAGGAAAAAAAGAAAATTGTGAAGACATTGAGGGGACAGGGGGAGAATGGAGGGGACAGAGGAGGACACTCCACCCACATTTTCTCCTGGCTCCACCCCCCTTTCAACATTACCCAGCCCATAGGTCACTGGCAGGATAGTCTAATGAGAGAGAGCACAAGGCTTGAGCCTTGATTCTGATAAGTGTCTGTAGGTAGGTCACTCTCTCTGGTAGGAGTCATCTCTAAAAACACAGCAATTAAACTCAGTGTAAAGGTCCCTTCCAGTTGCGATATACATGGTCACCATGAGATAGGATAGCTAATTCCTCCATCACCAACACCACTGCACTTAGTCGCTACTTTCCACCCTCCTCTTCTTAAGCTGGACATACTGGATCCAGGAAAGCAAACTTATGCTGAGTAAAATAACCATCTATCTAGGTAGCTACTAGCTACCAAACAGCATCCTTACATCCCCCAGAAGGGGATACAATTTCCAAGTGCATCATTTTAACCATGATTCCAGCCACTTCAAATAGTTTGACCTCACAGAACAAAATGTAGATTTGCCTATTCAACATTCATCTAGATTTGCAGATCTTCTAAAATCAAAGTAAAGTGGATTGAGGAATCAGGAGCATCCTGACCAGGGACGAGTAGAGGTGGTAAACAATGGATTGGGCCAGAGGGTTCTTGAGGTAGAGTGCAATAGCCCTCACCGCCCTCATCAAAATTTCCACCTTGTCAAAGCCCATCCCTAAAGGTTTTTTTTTTTTGGGGGGGGGGGGGGGGGCGATGGACTAAGAATGAGAGAATCTAATTCACCAAATGCATCATTGGCTGGAAGATGTTCTAAGTACTAATAATATATAATATATAGGAATCACTAAGTATACCATTCAGGTCAAGTAATAGGCTGAAGCTAAATCTATTTTCGAGCAAAGGGACCTTTTCTGTGCTTCTGAAATTATACTATGCAGACTAGATGTTTCTCTACCTATATATCAAGTTGCATTTTTAAATTGAAAAAAAAAATTGCCATGTGCTGATGCTACAAAGGAGAAAAAATGAAGGGAAAAAAACTGGGAGATAAAGGCAAAGAAATTGATCAAGAGTGTGGAGGAAAAGAATTTGGCCATTATACTTGAAGCAGGCTTTATTTATATAGAGCAAGCCTCGCTGTTGCAGATTATATGCCTGAGAATTAGGTCAGAGATCGAACAGCGCTTACAGTTCTGCAAGTTTAGGGGAAATCCTGAGTGAAGGTTTCCACGGTCAAATATATTTGAGAAACGCTATATTCTTTACCTGTCTTTGATATTCACAATACATATTAAAGACCTTGAGATTTCTAATAGTAAAAATTGCCTAGTTTGATAAAGCTCAGCCTTGCCTAAACCTATTGCGCCACAGAACCTTTTCCCCATAATGCCTTGTAGCATATTGCAGTTCTGGTATTCTAGAAACACGCTTCGGGAAGGACTGACTCAACGTCATCCCAATGTTCCTAATTAACCTCTCCTCTGTCCTAGAGAGAGGACAGAGCCCAGGAACAATAAAAATAAAATTACCCCTACTTAGTATTCACAGATGATAAGTGGCGGGAGAAGGGGGTTGTAATTGTGTCGGGTGTTTTCTGGCTGATAGAAGATGCAGATTAGCCAAAATCATTGAGATGCGCATTACCATAGGAAGTCTTTCACCTTTTTGGCCATTACTATGGACGTGTAAGGGACCACATGATACTGAGCTATCTTTGTGCAGCATATCACCTGACCTCCTTTCCCAGATAATCATCTTTCCTTAATTCTTCAGTGATCTTGTTTTGTCTTCAGTGCACAAGTGGTCTTTTGTAAGTGTCACAAAACCAAAGACTCTTATGGTAAAACCTAAGTCACTAGCACCAATACGTGTGATACCAGGACACATGCAGTTTCATGCTGTCTGTGAGAACAAGTACAGGGCCTTGAACAAGTCGAGGCCACCAACTAGCTGTTGTGCAGCCTTTCCCAGACCACTCAAGATTTGGCCATGACTGCCCTCGTTTCTGAAATGAGAGTGTAGGACTTCATTCGGCTTACAAGTCCCCTCAGCTCTAACAGAAAAGGAAACAAGATAAAAATGGTTAAGTATTCTGGCTTTTGAGTCACACCAAACAATTTCAGTCCCAGTCCCACTACTTACTGGCTACATGCTTGGACCAGTCATGGAACTTCTCTCCGCTTGGGGATAACAGTAATCCCCAAGTGTCCATTAGTATTTAGTTGACCTAATACACATCGATCAAATTCATTTTATTAAAGTTTACAGCCTGATACATAAAAAGGGATCTATAAATATTCCTATTAGGATTATCAATTTCCTATGCCATTGAATGCTCGCAAACTATAATATGGATGGAGCCAAAAATAAATAAAAATAAGGGCCAGATCGGGCCAAGTGAAGTCCAGACAGATGTAGAATAGCTTGATCACGACAGCCTACACCATGTGCTAGGACAGTCTACTGTCAGATCATGGAGGACTTCAAATGAATTAAAATACTTAGTGTGAACGGTCTGCTTAAAAACTCACTGACGGCTGCTGCTTTGCATCTAGAATAAAATGCCAATAATACCTGGTATCATCTGGCCCAGATTTTCTCATCACTGCTCCAGCCATGCTGCTTTGACTTCAGGATTATGCGCCCGCTTCTGCCCCTGCCTGGACCGCGCTTGCCCTCATTCCTTGCTGGCCTGTTCATGCTCATCTTTCAACCCCCAAGTGAAACACCACCTTTTCTGAGAGGCCTTCCCTAACCACAAAAACTAAAGTGGCTTCCATCTCTAACCACACCATCCCAAGGGGCTGCCAATCTCCTCCACTTCCCTTGCCAAATCCCATATTCTTTATCCTAGCAGCCCATGATCATTTATTGATTTAATCGGGTCAAGCTATAATGTCCCAGAGCCCATCTGAATAGTATATGCAATTATTGCATTATTGAATTATTGCATCATTGAATTATTGATTATTGAATTATTTTAGTCTTGATCTTTTGACTCCAGTGTTCTCTAGTCCCCAATCATAGTCTCCATGTCTATTAAGAGCCTAAAGAGAATCTTATTTGTGCGGCTAAGGTTAGAGATTCATCCTTGGTCCAATCAACTGTGGTGATGAGATGAAGCCCTGTCATACAAACATGACCTACTTTTGTGAGCAAAGGCTGGACAGGTACCCCAAAAACATGTGTGAGCAGTGTTCAAGGCCTGTGAAACACAGTAAGAGAATCAAGCTCTGAGCAAAAGCTAGAAAACTTCTGCTCATTCAAGACCAGCTCAGCATCTCCTCCTCTCCTTTCTTCTCTTCTTCAGTGAGGCATCCCTAGCCTCCATGAAATCTTTTCCTAAGAAACAAGGGCACTTCCTCCTTTTGAAGAGTGCTTGCATTAAAGCACGGATCTGACTGCACTATGATTGTGACTAAGTCCAGCTCCCCTAGTGGGCTATGAGCACTTGATACAGTGCTAGTGCATATTAGATGCTCAAAAATTCAATAAATGAATAGATTAATATGTAAACAAATGAATTGGAAATTAACTAGGGACTATGAAATTTTCAACAGGAGAGCAAAGAATATGGTGTTGAGCTACATTCATGATGTAGAGAGAGATAATCTGTGTACCCCCCAGGGACCGGCACACAGTAAACCTTCAGTAATTGACAATTGTATATCATGATGATGAGGAGGATTTCAGCACTTGGTGACAAACTTAAAACATTTTTCACTTCTAAAAAAAAAAAAGTATTCAATGTGTTTTCATCTTCTATGTACTTTTAAAGGTCACTTTTTTAAAAGACCATTTTTCCTGGTTCTATAGGAAGATAAAGTTAAAATATCTGCATTCCAGAGGATGCCTTAAGCTAAACTGAACTTAAAATTAAAAAAATAATTCCATTTTTCCCCCCAAACATCTTGAAGCTCTTTTGCTCTTTAGCAAGGAAGGGCAATCCAGTTTTTATCATTTGCTTTGCTTGAATACAGCTGCTTCCTTTTGCTGAACCAGATGGAATTCATCTCATTTCCAAAGTTTTGCTTCAGAATTTGGCTTTTCCCCCCCCTTTTCCAGGTCTGGTGTAAATAAGGACATGGGCTAAGAGAATGAAAACGTAAACCAAGAGCAGCCATCTAAGGAGTTCTGAAGTGTGTTTGCATTATAAGCATTGCTGAAACACCAATCCATCACCAATTTTCCAGGAATGTTTAGGTGTTGGATAGGAGACCAATTACAGATCGTCTGCAGAGAGCAACTGGTGTCAAAATGGACAGAACTTTGGAGAAACAGTTCTGTAAAAACTCATGTTTTTCAGAATAACAACCTTAATGATTTGCGCAACGTGAATGAAGCCTGTGGAAGCATCACCTCATGTCCAGCAATCTTGGAAACAGGCTAAACATACTGCTCAATGACAAATGGATATGGTTATACTGGACCTCAGCCATTGGTTTTCCAGATTAGGAAGATTTCTGAGAGTCCTAAGAGATGTTTGATGAGACAAAAAAGTAGTTGCTTTCCCCACACTAATAATTATGGTGATTCCATAGTTATTAACAAGTACTATCAATGATATTTTGATAGCTTAATACTTCTAGACAGTTGGGTTTCAATCCCAACTCTGCTACTTACTAGCTATGTAACCAATAAGTTATTTAATCTCTCTAGGCCTCAGTTTTGTCACCTGTAGTGTGAAATTAACAGTGTTTATTCCATACAACTGTGAGGATTAAATCAACAGCACATAGTAAAGAATGAACACCCTGTAAATATTAGCTCAGTTGTTACTGAGGTCTTATGTGTCTCAAGTTGGTTTGACACTGTAGTCTCTGGTTCTATCTTGCATCCCGGATGATGGATGGTAGGTGGGGTGGGTGAAGAGGGTGGATGGATGAAAGAGCCAAGGAAAGAACAAATAGACTCAAGACTCGTAGCAGTTCACTTTGATTCATAACAAATTCAGAGAGATTTATAAACCATGATCTCTCTAGAGAGGAGGGGATCTTGGAACAAATCTCATTGTGTACTCCATGTTTCTTCCAGACTAATATTTTGAAACAAAAATTCTGATTAAAATTAAGATTTAACAAAGCTTTGTTGAATCATGAAAGAATGAACCAAGGATAAACCTTAGGTAATAAAAAAGAGAAGTTTGCAGAAGGTAAGGGGGAAGATACAGTATATAGCAGAGGACAAAGTGGCAGGGGTTGCGGTGGGGGAGGTGGGAAGAGGAGGCTACAAATGAAATAGAGGGCGTTTCAGTGAACCATCATCTCTTCTGTCCAGAGGACAGAGCCTAAAAGAGCACCTGCTTACAACCAAGTTCTCTGGGAGGCCAACTCTGAGACAGAGTCTAAAATGTGCAAGGAATTTAACCAGAAAGTGGCCTCTGGGTCAATTCTGGTGGAAGCTGAGCTGTGAAGCAAGGCCCACAGCCTCAGCTGACCCCATGGGGTGCTCCGGATCTAAATGGCCCAGACTGGCCTAGGACAGGATGAACTGCCCCTAATGCTCCCAGCTGGAGTTACCAGATAGGAGAGGTGGAATGTGGGAGAGGCAACTTTCTGCAGGTGAGAAACCTCTGAGGGTCTGTGGAGCTGACAGCAATCTGCTGATGGCACTCCCAACTATGGGGGGCAAAAATCCTTTTTGGAAAGGTGACGTGGGTGACAAAACTGGCTGTCCCTCACAGTCCCAGATTAGGGTTTCCCTACCCGCAGTCAAACAACCACCTGCATCAGCCTCACCCAAAAGGGGCAGATTCCCAAGCCCCAACTCCTAACCTATTCAATCAGAGTCTCTCAAGGTAAGGCCTGAGAGTACAACATTTTAATAAGCTCCACAGGTGATTTTAGTCCCCAGTGAACATTAAGAATAGCTATACAATGAGGGGGGAAAAAAAAACTTGCTGCCAAACCAAGTTGAAAAAGAATTTCCAAATTCAGCTACTAATTCCGCCATGTTCAATGTAATTTACAAAGTAAATTCAGGCCTGAAATAAATCTCCCCTCAGCAGCTCTCCTAAGCAGATTTTCCTCCGTGAGCATGGACCCATTATCTGTAGCTGGTCATCCATCCTGTATGTCCGCCCACAGACACCTGGAGGGACACAGGGCTTCTAATACATCAGCATAAGCCCGGCAGGCTTAGCACTGCAAGGACTGATTCATCGTGCCAACAAGGTCCCCAGGCTTATTTATGCCTGTCCTCCATAGAATTCTTGGTGCTTTTGAAGAGCCTCTATGTTAATAGTATAGCCCAGCTAAATCACAGCCTTGTATGAGGAAGCTTTGGGAGGTCACTGAATAAGCCCCCACCCCCAAGCACAAGCATATTCAGAGGGCAATTTCATGTGAAGCCTGATTTCTGGGCCACTGCCATGCTTACCCCTCTCTTTTAGCCTTCCTTCTGATGAGGTCTGAGGCTAGCAAGGACACATCAATCTAAAACCCTTAAATCGAAACCAGAAATTGAGTGAACCAGGCAAAATTAGACCTATGAAAAACACCAATGTTCCAGAAGTATCTGTATTTGCCATAAACATTATGAGACTTAAACTTCACATGGTTTGACTGTCAGAATTCATCTAAGGAATAGTAATAAACATGGAGAAAGCACAAAGATGTTCATCACAAGATTATCTGTAACAGTCATAAAAACGGAGAAAAGCTAAATAAGATACAAAATGAATATTACATCATGTAGTTAAAATGTTTATGGATAGTTTAGATAATATTAAATGAAAGCACTTTAAGTGAGAAGGGAAGGACACATTGTTGTTTACACAAAAAGAATTCAAATCTTAAAAATGCTTAGAAAATGGGGCGCCTGGATGGCTCTGTCGGTTAAGCATCCAACTTCAGCTCAGGTCATGATCTCACGGTTCATGGGTTGGAGCCCTTTGTTGGAATCTGACAGCTCGGAACCTGGAGCCTGCTTTGAATTCTGTGTTTCCTTCTCTAACCCTCACCCACTCGTGCTCAGTCTGTGTCTGTCTCTATCATGCTCTCTCTCAAAGATAAATAAT
Source organism: Prionailurus viverrinus (assembly GCF_022837055.1). NCBI lineage: Eukaryota > Metazoa > Chordata > Mammalia > Carnivora > Felidae > Prionailurus > Prionailurus viverrinus. The sequence goes on from NC_062563.1 coordinate 108,387,402, forward strand.
AAACATTAAAAAAAGGTTTTTTGGGGGGCACTTGGGTGGCTCAGTTGGTTAAACATCCGACTTCGGCTCAGGTCATGATCTCATGGTTTGTGGGTTCGGGCCCCGCGTCGGGCTCTGTGCTGACAGCTCGGAGCCTGGAGCCTGCTTCGGATTCTGTGTCTCCCTCTCTCTCAGTCCCTCCCCCACTCATGCTGTCTCTGTCTCTCTCAAAAATATTTAAAAAAAAAAAAAAAAAGGGTTTTAAATGCTTAAAAAATAAATTTGCCAAGATGTTAATAGCTATAGGTCTGGTTAATGAAAATGTAGAATTTCTTCTTTGAGAATTAGAACTTTAATACATTCTAAGTTTATGATTTTAAAGAGATCTATATAACATGTAAATAAATGCTTGGGTTTATAAGTCATCTTTACATTATCTACATTAAAATGCGGATTCCTAAGAAGACACTATCTCCCTTCTAGAGATAGCCCATTACATAGGGAGATTACAGAAGTGATAATCTGTTAATATAGGTGTAAACCAATCCACAGACTTGGGAGAGGTTTTCTCATCTGTGTTTTCTGCAGAGTTATTTGATAATTCCCAAAGGAACTCGTCCTTCCCTGGTGATACAGTCATAGCTCTAAGCACTTGCCTCTGGAAAGCAGCTTACTGCTGCCTGCCTCCATACATGTGATGTCCACAGATTGCTTTGTTTTAGGATCTGGCTGTCTCTACAGGATCCTCAGGTATTATTTCTGGTCATTTTGTAAGGATTAACCTTCTGTGCTTATTCTTTCATGGAGAGAACAGACTTGATTACAAATTCATTTACATAAAAGTTATGAACAAAATTAAAAGGATAAAAGTTTTAAAAGCTGGAGAAACAGGTCACAAATATAAGAGGGTAGTATCCTTTTAATTAAAGGACTAACCAAAATGGGTTTTGGGTACAAAAATATTTGCTCCATAGAACCTGTTTTTCACCTTTTTCACCCTCTGTCCTAGTTCCTGAGGTTAATGAGATAAAAAGAATGCTGTATTAAAAGATTTCCATAAATCAAGAAAAATAGTTCATATAAGATAGCAAATAGAAATATGTTAACATTCAAAAATGAAGTGATTTTTGACATTCAACGCTGGCAAGTGAAACAGACACTCTCCTACACTAATGATGGGAGTAGATACTGATACAGCCCTTCTTGAAGTCCACAAAGCAATATCGATCAACAGCCTTTAAAATATTTACATTCTGAGAGTCTTTCCTAAGAATCTAGTCTAAGAAGATATATAGGAAGTGTTCTGGTTATTTATTGCTGTGTAATAAATCTTTGAAGACTTAGCAGCTTAAAACAACTCATATTTAGCTCACAAAGGTGTGATTCTGCAGGAAAGGCTGTCTGCTCATGCAGCATAAGCTGGGACAGCTGGGACAAGATCCACTTCCAAGGCTGGTAAACTGGGGCAAGCTGGGATGGGCTGAGTTTTGAGGTACTCCCAACCCCCCTGAGGGCGGGGGGCTTCTCCACATGGACCATGCCACAGGCTACTTGGGCTTCCTCACAGCATGGAGGCTGAATGCCCAAAGTCCCAAGAGACAGGAAGTTTCTTAAGGCCCTGAAACTGGCCTAGGTCCCTTCCACTCAAGATTTAAAAAAAAAAAAAAAAAAATCTAGAACCTACCTCTAGATAGAATTATCAAAGAATGTACAAGCCATCTGATCTCTTTCCCCTCTAAAATGTTTATAACTCCTGGTTTCCATCATAATATGGCATTTAATACTTTTGTCTACATGCCACTCCTCTCCTTGATAACTCAAATTATCATCCGGACATCCCCCAACACCTAAGGCCCACCACATGGCTATAACTATTCCCCTTCTGTCTGCTCCTATAAGATTTTATAGGGATTCTTATTGCATGTATTTGTAGAATTACCTGTGTAATGTCAATCTTCCCCAGACAGTTATTAACTCCCTAGGACAGGAATTGTCCTGACCACTGTATTTATGGTAGACCCTAGCTTCCCCCCAGAGCCATCTGCAAAGCCTTCTCCTTTGCCACATCTCCCATTACAGATTGCAAGCTCTAGTGCTTGTTTTGTTAGCCTTCTTTGTAGCTAGGAGTTATGGCCTATGAGACATCAAGTCTGCCATGAGGACTTCTCTCCTAATATTCAGTGATCTAGCCCTTTTCCTTTTCCTGTTATTACTACCTTATAAATGTTGTAGTAGCAGGAGGACAGGTATAGGGAAAAGCCAAAATATTTCAGGGACAGTGGAACTAACCTGAATTGAGTCTCAATAGCAACACTATAGTTATCTGTGAGCATCCCATTACCTAAGCAGAATAAAATCCCATCTGTTTCAATCAGCAAACTATGGGCCAAATGTAGCCCATGTCTTAATAAAGGTTTATTGGAATATAGCTATGCCCCTTCACTTACATATGGTCTCTTGCTGCTGTTACAATGACTGAGTAATTGCAATAAAGATCATATGGAAAAACCTAAAATATTTACTAACTAGCCCTTTACATAAAAAGTTTACTGACCTTGATTTAAGCATCTGTTGGTCAGGTTTCCTGTTGATTACAGCCAAGTGACTTTGATTAACATCCCTCGACCTAACACAGGGCCTATCCCACAGAAAATGTTAAAATGATTGGATGAATGGATGGGTCAATGATTTGAGATCAGTAATGATTTCAACATTAAAAAATCTTCTCCCAGGGCCAAGCAATGACTTCTATGGTAAACACTTAGGTATATATAGATTTTGTATACATGTGGATATAAAAAATATATATATCCAAAATGATTAGAGAAAAATTAATACTAAGCTGTGTAGACTTAAGTATTGGAGCTGAGACTGCTGGGCTATGTATGAGGCCCTAGTGCAGTAAATTTTCATGGTACAAGCAGAAATTTTAACTATTCTCTTTACTTGATAGGATTCTACTCAAATTCACACAGCATGTGACCAATAAAAATGGGCTTTTAGTGGTACGTTAATTTAGAATGATTTTGAAGAATATCTCATAGAACTTCTGGTCCTAAGGATTTGACAAGGACTCTCTGGTAACTGAAACATTGTTTAACCAGGTAGGATTTAAAGAGAAAATGGCTGGGGCACCTGGGTGGCTCAGTCAGTTGAGCGTCCGACTTCAGCTCAGGTCACGATCTCACAGTCTGAGTTCAAGCCCCGTGTCAGGCTCTGGGCTGATGGCTCAGAGCCTGGAGCCTGCTTCCGATTCTGTGTCTCCCTCTCTCTCTCTGCCCCTCCCCCATTCATGCTCTGTCTCTGTCTCAAAAATAAATGTTAAAAAATTTTAAAAAATAAAGAGAAAATGGCTAAGTGGGAATTGAAGATGGGAGGTAAGAGGGATTAGTCCAAGTACAAAGCATAAAGAAAAACCCTGACACATACAACGTAGAATTTCATTTCCTTTTTATTCTGGAATGCTGTTTTCCTTCTAACTAAAAACAAATACCACTTCAGGATATCCATGTGACCTCTCATCTGATATTATTCATGGTCTCCTACCTAGTGGTCTATTTTTTGTGAAAGACTTGTAGAACAGTCTTTCCACAATGTACATCTTTAATCTGAAAACTCAAGCAAGTCCATCAAAAATCAAAACCTCTTTTGCATTTTGAATAATTTCCATCCTAAAGAGAATGTGTTCAAATAAAGATTCTATTTTTGATACCCTTCTATTTCAAGAACAGAAGCCCAATATTAAAGACCTTGTCTGACCACTGTGCCATCCTTACCAAGTATTATCTGCAAAACTGCCAGAAATCTGAAAAAAATCTAATGCTCAAAGAATATAAATGAAGATTGTGTTTCCAGGAATGGAAAGTGGTTTTACTGGGGGGTGGGAGAAGAAAAATGAAACGGAAGGAAACCTTATCTTGAACCGAGCCAAATTAAAAACAAACACCATAATGTATCTACCCAAAGTTGATATGAGTGACTCAAGGGACCAAGGTTGGTAGAACTGAGCTTATCAGGAGATAAAATGGAAGGATGAAGGCCAGGCATATAAAACTAACTTGCTATTTCCACAATCTTAAGCTTAATGTGCTTAAACCCTCACATTTGTATACAGACATAGAACAGTAAGTTTTTTTCATGAAAAAGTTTGTACCCTTACACCCTAGCTTAGTCAGCTGAAGCCCTGAAGGAAAGATGAGAACAAGACACAGTGAGTCTGTTTCTCTAACACTTGAAATCCTTAACTTCCTAGGGGGCCAGTGATAGAATTTCTGCCCCCCTCAACTTTATTCTCCTTCCTTGAAACCTTTCCATTCTAACCACAAAGCATTGGCTATTAAAGAGTTTTAATAGTATGTTGATCCCTGTTGATTCAGAAGAAAAATCAACAGATTTATGATCCTAAGGATTTGGTAAGAAGTCAAACTCATCTAAAGACTGACATCTTGGGGTGTTTAAGAATTCTTGAGCATATAGATTCTGGGGTTGTTTTTTGTTTTTTTCTTTTTCTTTATCCACCATTTGTTCTAGTTCCTGAGACTAGGAAGATAAAAGAACACTGTACTGAAATCGAGACCTGATTTCTGGCCAAGGATATGCCACAAACCAGTCAAGTCACTTTGTCTTTCTGTGTCTTAATTAGGTCTTCTGTAAAATAACAGTTTAGAGCTCTGAAGCCTTTTCCAGCAATATGGTACCCGATAGCAAATCAAGATCATGTAGTCATTATTATTCTGGATTGTTACCACTTTAACATCACTTCTGAGCTCCTGTGGAAACAATACATTTGGGAAGGTGACAGGATATAACACAACATTTGTATCTGGAGTCAGATACCCAAGCTGACAAAGCTAAAAGAGTTACTCTATATAAACACAATCCAGGTGACCTTGAGCTGTTTAACTCAATCTCTTTGAGCCTCATTTCAATATAAGGGTATTGTGAGAATTACATAAAGCAACATACCTAAATATTTGGCAAGTTGCCTGATAAAGGTCAAGTACTTAATTTATGTTCATTCCATAGTCTCTTTTCCTTTTGTTTTTAATTAGGGGTAGAGAGGCAAAAGTTGAAAATTACTAAGGGCTTGACCAAGACTAACTAGGAGTATAGTGAATAGAAATTTAGAATAAAATGGCTGAAGATTTAGACAGTCCAGTTTTAGGAATATTAGTTTGAGATAAAAGCTAGACAACCCAGAGAAAATGTCTATTGGAAGATAACATAAGAAAGTAAGACTCATAAAAGATTCAAAAGGATAATTCATTAACTCCCTAGGAAAAATTCTTTAGGGGAAAGTTTTTCAATTATTGACTGCAAGACATTTGAAGAAAGACATTTAACATTTCTCACTACTACTTGTTAAAGTACATGTGTGTGCACATATTTGTATACAGACATAGGACAATAAATTTTTCATGAAAAAGTTTGTACATTTATGTGAAATATAGTTATATGTTTTTCTATTGTATTCTAGCCTACTCTACTTTTTCTGTTTAAGGGGGGAAAAAAAAGTCTTAGAGACAACTCCAAATTGGTTGCAAGGCCCAACAATGAGCTCAGTTTGAAAAACACTGTTTTGGAAGAAAGAGTCATGAGTCAAACTATTACCTAAACCACCTAAGAACTGAATAATGATTTCCTAGCTTTCTCCAACAGAATGAGAACAATCCCTGCTCTCCTGTGACATGGTAAACTATACCATGTGTGTGCTAATTTGTTGGGTGATTAATGTTGTGCCCTGGAACAGTCACTCAGATGAATGGAAGCCCTTAACAGTTTTAAACCGGGTGCATTTGCCCTTGAACCTTTGATCTCACCAACTCTGGTGAGAATTAACATTCACTCATTAAAGAAACCAAGGTCCCCAAGTCACACAGCTGTGAGCCCAGATTTCCTGAATCTAGAGGTCACGCCCCTCACAAATACAATCTGCGTTGCTGTTTTGTTCAAAGCACCATACAAATCGATAAACTACAAAGTATTCTTACTGAAATCAGTTCTGACAACTGCTCAAAAGGCATTTTACAAATTTCATCCAAAACCTAGGCAACCTAGACTTGTGTCTCCCTCCAATGTCTCCAAACTCACATATCAAGGTTCTGAGCATCTGTCTTCTGTTAAGCTTCAATACTGTTTCCACATAAGATGAGAGATAATCATAATTGTGATTATTCACCTAATCTGGTTTCCATTAAACCAACTCCTTAGCTAGTCTCAGTAAGATTTTTTAATTAAACTGAGTAAAAAATTCAACGGGGAAAAAAAATGCCTTTTCTCACAACTCTTTACCGTATAAATCTTCCACTCAACGAAGAGAGAAACTTGAGGGACATGAGCTGGTTTGTTTAGATCCCTTTAGATTTTTTTTTTTTTTTGGGCTTCAGATGAAATTAAGTCACCAAATAATTTTGCACAGGATTTTCCTCTTGAAATTCTTCAGGATCTACCATAAATGCAACTTCTTTACAAAGATTTCCTTGGCTATAATTAATGACTCCCTCTTGCAATGTCCCATAACATGCTCTATGCATCTCTGTTCTACCTGTATCCTCTGCTTTCATTATTTAAAATTTGTTTTCCACTTTAAAAGTATTTAAGTTTTATAATATAATTACTTATAGGTTATATGTTATGTATTATAATACCTTATACATAGGAAGGCTATAATACTGAGATTAAATCATCCGTATGTTGGAAATCAAAGTGTTTTTGCAATATTCTCTTGTATTAGTATAAACAGTTCTTATACAGATATTACTTCTTGGAGAAACAGTAATTAAGACCATGGATATAAAGAAGACTTCTATAGAAGACAGAGCAATAAAGGCAGAGTCAACCATGGAGAATTCCAGTAAAACAGCTGAGGAATGGGAACTTAAAAGAAAAAATATGGAAATCAACGTAAAAATATAAAGCTAGAAGAACTTAAGGGAATGGCCTACCACTCACTGTGAACCTAATATGTGGCAAATATATACAGTTTTTACCCCATTCTCATAATTCAACAAAGGGGGTGACCTACCTTTCCACATAAGAAATTAAAGCTCAGACAAGCTAAGCACTTTGCCACAGTTGCACTGGTTAAGTGCTTGAATCAAGATTTAAATCCAGGTCTGATACAAATCCTTCCTTTCTCCTTATATGACTGGTGGTCCAAAATGGTTTTCCCATTTCAACTGATAGGAAATCTAAACATAGATACAGGTGTCATGTGTCCAAAATTCCACCTCTCAGCTCTTATTTCTGCCTTTGATTGTTATCCACTGGACACTGGAGATACTTCTATCAAGGAACTGTCAGAGCTAAATTTTAATCAGAGGTATCTGAGGACAAGCTTCCTTAGGCCATAATATGGGAACAGCAGGAGGAAGATTTGCAGATACCTCAAGCTACACACTCCATTGGTTCAGGGCAAGTGTTTGATCACGAGGGTTTTGCATCAATTTATAATTTCTTTGCCCTGATCGTTAAGAGTTGGAAGATCAAATATTTAACAGAGTGACAAATAGAACTACCCCCTTAAAAGATAGTTGAATGAATCATTCTAACTCAGCCCTTGAGACCTTAGTATCTGATTAAAAGCTAAACCTATCCTTGGCCAAATACAATAGTCAAACTTAAAGCAGAAGATAGAACAGTGGTTTCCAGGGCCTGAGGGTAGGTGGGAGGGGTACGTGGAGTTGCTGTTTGACAGGTCTAAAGTCCCAGATACTGAAGATGGAGTTCCAGAGATCTGTACAACATAGTACTTACTGAGAAATACTGTGCTATGCACTTAACTTTAAGAGGATAGATCTCATGGTAAGTATTCTTAATCCCAGGAAGGACTTCTATGGAGGAGGGATCTCAGAGTTCAGGGTACCAGTTTTATACAGAGCCCGTCATCAGCTTCTAATTTAAACTTTCTACATTTACTTCAAACAAATGAGCAGATAGAATACTCTTCATGTAAGAAAGAAATACAGGGGAAAAAAACTATCATAGGTAATACTTGGACTTTGCTTTTTTTCGCTTAACCAAGATATCCCTGAAAAGCACTCCAATATCAGTTCGTATTCTTTTTACCACCCCATAGAAGGCCACTGTATGCAAGTACCACAGCCAATGCAACCTCTCTTATGGATGGACACTGAGATTTTCTGCCAGTATTTTTCAGTTACAAATAAGCTTTGTGCATTTATATTTTCATACTGTTGGAGCTGTATCTTCAGGGTAGATTCCTCAAAGATGGCTGGGTCAAAGGTAAGCACTTACAGTGTTTTGTTAGGGATTGCCAAGTAACACTTAAGCAATGTTGCTCTGGTTTGCAACATCAAGTGGCAGGTGCAGGAGTAATGGTCTCCCCACAGCCTCACCAATAGAACATACCACACATACTTTGATTTTCACCAATCTCAAGTGAAAAACGGCATCACGGTGGGTTTTATTACTTTGCATTTTTTAAATGTAAAGGTTTCCCAGTGTTCCAGAGCCATTTTTACATGTTAATTTGTTAATGGTCTGCTCAGGCATCAACTTTCTCACTTTTCTGTTGGGTTTTGGTCTTTTGTTCCTCAACCTTTAAAGTTTCTTCTTTACATGTAAGGGATAGCTGGCCTTTGCAGTATATGTTGCAAATACCGTCTCCTGGTTTTCAGTGCTGGTGTTTTGACTGCAAAAACATTTTATGTAATCAAAGTTATCAGTCATCTTTTACGACCTATAGATTGAAGCTTCTCCACAGTAGGATTAAACAGGAATCCACTCCTGTTTTCTTACAGTACTGGTTTCAGTGTTCCATTTAGATCTTTGATGCACATTGAGCTAATTTTGTGTGTTGTGTCAAGTATGGAATCTTTTTCTTCTTTCAAGTGGCTATGCCAGGTTGCCCAAGCTTCTAAAAAGCCCATCTTTGCTTTTTATCTTCTGCCAAATTTCCATATGAACTCTGGGCTGTTGAGCTTTTCTACTCCACTGATTCACGCTCCAATACTTAATCAAAACAGGCTGTATAGCAGGTTTTAATATCTGATGGGGTTCGTCCACCCTCAATTTCTCTTTCCCTGTTTTCTTGGATATCCTTCTAACATTTGTTTTTCTCAAAGAATTTCAATATCAACTTGGAAAGTTCCATGGAACAGCTTATTTAGATTTTATCAGTATTATGGTAAATTCAGAAAAGAACAGACATCTTTATAATGAGGCATTCAAGTTACTCTTATCTTTGATTTCTCAGGTTCGTCAAATATGATAGATGCAAGTAAAGATCATTTTACTACTTGATCCATTCTTATACTTTGATTTCTCTTATCTAATACATGGGCTAATACCTCTAAAAAAAAAAAAAAAGTTGAAATTTAGTGACTATGGTAGCATCCATGCTATCCATTCGTCTCAGAAATTCTTCTAGTATTTTTCCATTAATAAGATACCGGCTGTAAGATCAACGTATCTTTCATTATATTTAGAAAGTACCCCTCATTTCTTAAGTTTTATCATAAACTGAACTCTACCAATGGCTTTATCAGCATCTATGGAGAGAAATAGATGATTTTTTCTTAGAATTATTAATACCATGAGTGATAATGAGTTTCCTAATATTAAAGCTAAACATGGAATTCTACTTGGTCTAGTGTACATCTTAATACTGAATTACATTGTTTTTGCATCAATATTCATAAATATTGGTCCCTGATTTTCCTTTTTGTCAAGGGTTTAACAGGATTAAGTTCAATATTATATTGGCTTCGTAAAAAGAAGTTTCCCCCTCATTCTCAAAGCTCTTAACAATTTACAGAGCATTAAGACTACTTGGTCTTTGAAGATTTACTAGAATTTCTCAAACAATCTGGGCCTGGCCTTTTTTGTGGAATAGTTCTCTAGTAACTATTTTCTACTATGAAAGTTGAACTTTCCCACTCTAGTTAGGTCAATTTTGATAATCCCTATTCTCTTAAAATTTAAAATCTAGGTGAAACGGATAAATTTTATGTAAAGACCTGTAGCTTAATGATGATTTTGAGATTTCATTTGTTTGAATGGTTATTTCTCCCTAATCAATTATTTTGTATATAAACGCTATTGGTATATTTGGTAGTTGGTATTTTAGCCACTAATTTACTTTGTGGAAAATGGCAACATAGTTGTAGAGTAACAAAATGAATTGAAGAGGTTTGATTCTGTCAGAGGATAAGCTTCACCTAACCAAGAGATGACTGAGAAAATTTCAACCCAAGGATTTTGCTGAAAATCCTAAAACTCAGGTGAATATTTCAGTATTTAAATGTAGATATAATAAAAACTTGATGGGAAGGGGAGTGGAAGTCTACAGTACAAATGTATGTTGTGACAAAGTAGATAATGCAGCTGGAAAGGGAGAAGAGAAATAGAATAAGGTTTTTGACTGTATATAAGCAGTAGGTAGGAGTTAAAGCAGGGTAACAAAGAATGGTAAACCCTATCTTCAAGAGCAAAATCCTACCAAAAAAATCCCAAGAAATTAGAGGCACTAAACAAGTTCAAAGATAATCCTAACAAAAACACAAATACTTCTAAAAGCCAAAAAAATTAAAGAGCAAAGAACACGCACCTTATAGAAAAAGCAGCTTAGCAAAAATACAAGTGTTTTTGCCACAGAGAAGACCAACAGTCACATCAATAACTAAATAGATTTAACTCTTGGACTAAAAACGTTCAATCTAGCTCAAACATTATATACTACACATACCGTATACAAGAGATATACCTGAAACAAAGTGGTTTCGAAAGGCTAAAAATGAGTGAACAAAGGCACACCAGGCAGATGAAGAAATAAGGAAGTAGGGGTAGTATGTCTGAGATCAGACAAAATCGAATTGATGAAAAAGGGTACTTTTTCTTTTATCGTGGAATACACATAACCTAAAATCCATCATCTTAACCACTTTTAAGTGTACAGATCAGTGGTATTAAGCACATTCTTGTTTTGTGTTGTACAACCATTACCATCCCCCATCTCTAGAACTTTTGTATCTTGCAAAACTGAACCTCCAGCCTATGAATAACTTCCCTCCCAGCTTCTGACAACCCCCATTCTACCTTTGGTTTCTCTGAATTTGATAATTTTAGGTACCTCATAAAAGTGGCACCCTACAGTATTTGTCTTTTTGTGACTGGCTTATCTCACTGAGCAGGATGTCCTCAAGGTTCATGTTGTAGCAGGTGTCCATTTCCTTCCTTTTGAAGGCTGAATAAAATTTCATCTCTCACACACACACACACACACACACACACACACACACACACACACACCAGACTTTGCATATCCATTCATCCTCAAACTTGGATCACTTCCACCTTTTAGCTGTTGTGAATAATGCTGTGAACATGAGAATAAGCTCGTTGACTGTTGTATAAGCAATATACAAGGTGGGAGTTAAAGCATGCTAACAAAAACGGGTAAAACCAGATTTTCAAAGGCAAAATCCAACCAGAAAACCTCAGAAAACTAGAGGCACTTTCTGATGGGAAAGTCACAATGTAGATCTATCCTTATATTTTTGTATCAAATAACATAGCAATCTTTATAAAAAATACAGGAGATGCAAAGAAACATAGAATCACAGGAATAGGACACTTTCGTGCAGCAGTCGAGAGGCATGACAAGCTGGACAAAAAAATCAGAGACCTGAACATGATCAATGGAGAAGATCTTATGAACAAGTATCACCCACACTCTATACCCTCCCAATTGAGAGTACATCTTCTCAAGCTCATGCAACAGTCACACAACCTGTACATTTACACAAAGTAAATTCACTGATAGGATGGAAAAGCAGCTCTTTCAGAGGAAAAAAAAAAAGCCCTGACTTACAGCATTTGCTGGTTTTTCTGATGTAAATCCTCCTTTGGCCGAAGCTACCCCCTGGAATGTCACTGATCAAGAAGTTGGGAAGAGAGAGATACACAATTGGCTTTCCTAAGCCAGTACAAGTCCACTCCAGCACAACCCTCAGTTTCAGAGTGTCACTTGCAATATTTCTATTTCATGATCAAAGCAATAGAACTAGAATTTACTAACCAATAGAAAGTCCATCTTGAAATCTAAATGCCTTTTAGCAAACTACTAAGGGGAAATACAAAATGAAAATGTAGACTTAAAAATTAAGGAGAGATCTCTTGTCAGGACCTACAGGATACATTTTTAAGCGGAGGTCTTTTTTTTGGGGGGGGGGGGGTTGGTGATGAAATTTTTTAATACAACTTATTGTCAAGTTAGCTAACATACAGTATATACAGTGTGTTCTTGGTTTCGGGGGTAAATTTGTCACTTACATATAACAGCCAGTGCTCATCCCAACAAGTGCCCTCCTCAATGCTCATCACCCATTTTCCACTCTCCTCCACTCCCCTTCAACCCTGTTTGTTCTCTGTATTTAAGTCTTATGGTTTTCCTCCCTCCCCCTCTGTTTGCAACTGTTCCCCCCCCCCTTCCCCCATGGTCTATTAAGTTTCTCAGGATCTACAGAAGTGAAAACCTAGGATATCTGTCTTTCTCTGACAGACTTGTCTCACTTAGCATAATTCCCTCCAGTTCCATCCACATTGTTCCAATTGGCAGCATTTCAATCTTTATTACCAAGTAGCATTCCATTGTATATATAAACCACATCTTCTTTATCCATCTATCAGTTGATGGACTTTGAGGCTCTTTCCATGATTTGGCTATTGTTGAAAGCACGCCTATAAACATTGGGGTGCACGAAGTTGTCAAAGAAATGCATACCACATGTGAAAGTCTTTCCAAGGCACCTGGGTGGCTCAGTTGGTTAAGCATCCAACTTCAGCTCAGGTCATGATCTTGTGTTCGTGGGTTTGAGGCCCACATCAGGGCTCAGGGCTGACAGCTCAGAGTCTGAAGCCTGCTTTGAATTGTCTGTCTCGGTCTCAAAAATAACATTAAAATTTAACTCTTTCCAAAGAGCTTTTAACATACCCACTGAAGTATTTAGATATAATCAGTATCAGTCTTATCTTTGCTAAAACCTACAACCTTAATAATGACACTCAATGCTGGCATCACCCCCAGACAATTGCAGTTCTGTTTATTCATCTGATGTCTTAACATTTAGTTGAATTCTCTAACCAAAACACAAGAAAAAGAATGGAGTAATTATATAAACAGAGCAGAATAAGTATAAAGAGCAGTTAACGTGTAGCCTGAGTTAATTTGCATATGCATATTCTCCTGGGGTTTGGGCTCTGGAGGTCTTTGCTATCTATTTCATTATATCCTTCCTTGATATCTGCACATTTACTAGTTTTCTTTAATGAGATCCTACAAGAGGTTTTCCTTACTTAGGCATCATATACACATACTCATTTCAAATCAGAGATACGCCCAGGAGTCTTGGAAACATAGGTGGGGTATGATTATAGGACACTTTGGAATGGTAACAGGGAAGAAATGCATGAGCGAATTTGTCTGGAATTAGGCCTTCTGTGCCCATGGCAGGCACCAAGTCTTAGATTACCTTCCTAAATTGGCCTTCAATCACATGTATGTTAACTCCTCAGGAAAACCTCCAGCATTTGACTGTAAATGAAAACATCATACAATTTTAAAAGACCTTCTTGCAGTTCTAGGCCCATTTCTTTAACCTCAAAAGGTAACTTTTAAAAGGATTATTTCCTTCTTCCCATCCCCTTGCACAGAAACTATATATTCCTTGAACCTACTTGCTAAGGTACTTGGCGGCTTGACTCGGTTCTCAAGGAAAATGTGGTTTGGATTCATGTGTCCAAATCACTTGCTTTAAAAATACGTCTCAAAAATACACCCCTTGAGTCTTAGTGAAGGCTAGAAATGTAGAATGCATTTCATAGAACTCAAATTCTCTTTGGGGGAAAAAAAAAAGAGGAAAAAAGATCTTGCCCCTATGCAATGTTGTTTTGCAATGTAACAGATTAAATAAATCTCAAGGACAGATAAGAATATGATGTTCTATGTACAGACAACAGAAATATTGAGGTATATAACCAGAGCATGCTCACTGTTAATCCCATTCTATGTACCCTAAAATAAGGAAAGTAAAACTTTATAAGCAGAGACATTCCCTTGACTTTATACTCCAAGGATTTCAAGGACAGGTGCATGTGAATTTAAGTCTTGATGAGGTGGTTAGTATACAAAGGGAACATAAATGACTCCTCAGTAATTCACTCTCATATTTTTAAGAACACCCTGTAATTTCAAAGGTTCAAATTATGTGACTGATTTTTGCATGACAGGTGTTAAATATCTCAATTAAAAGTTTCCTCGAAGGGTATGATAGTAGTCTGCTAGTATCTTTTATACTGATATTTTCTAAAATATCTCAAATCCCTCTATGAATAATTATTCTCAACGTTTTCTAATAGTGTAACTTTTAGCCTTCTCCAGTCTAGATGAAGATAGGCCAACAAGCACACCTAGAATGAAAATGATGTATCACCAGGACAAGAAGGACAATATGGCGGAATTAGGACAGAAAGGGCAGGCATATTACGCACCAAACAAACGTTTTTGCCCAAAACAGGCAGGTTGGAAAGATGACAAGAGGGCTGAGGCTGACTGAACATCACACCTAGAAGAATCCATCACAAATGTGGTTCTTATTTTCAATCTTATAGCCCTTGGCACTGGAGACTCAGAAATGAACTGAGTATTACTGATAGGTACACAGTTAAAATCGTAGGAGACTCCTATATAAACTGGAAGTCCAGTTGATGAAATTTCCAGTGGGGGCATAGCAGCCATGGAGATTCAAGAGAGAATCTGCCACAAGGAGTGTGGTTACATCTTGGGGATCTGCTGCAGAATTTGAACAGAGGCTATGCTGTTACCTGGCAGCCCCTGCAGCAATTACTGAGCAGAGCACTGAACGGGGATGCTGCTCAACACAGACTTTTCCTTTCCGTGGGCCTGGCCATTTCTGCCTAACACAGACTCTTCCTCCTATGGACAATCACTAGAGCTCTCCTAGTTTGGCAAACATTTCTTACAGCACAGTCTAAGGCTATGAATCTACAGAATCTACAGAATCTTCCTTCTTTCCTCCTCTCCTTTCAGAAGTGTGAGACTTGCACTGCAGACTTGTCTCTTCTAGTCATCACCCCCAATAAATCTCTCACTTCTCAGCATCTTCTGCTATTAACAAGTGCTCAATAAATGCAATAACAAGTGCATTTGAAGTGACAGCAAAATAAGGTAACTTCAAAATTCTACTATAAACACCTACAAATACTAATGAAACATAAGAAATCTTTAATGGGTGCCTGGGTGGCTCAAGTCAGTTGAGCCTTTAACTCTTGATTTTGGCTCAGGTCATGACCCCAGGGTCGCGGTATTGAGCCCTATGTCAGGTTCCATGCTGAGTGTGGTGCCTGCTTAAGATTCTCTCTCTCTCTGCCCTTCCTACCCTCTCCCCCAGTGACACTCTCTGAAAAACAAAGAAATCTTTAAGATGCATTGCTGGGACTTACTTATAAAGAAGGGGACTTCCCAAATGCTAAGTGAAAACAGTTACAGCTTCCATCTGTAAATCCCCACTCTGATCTAAAATAATATACAAAGGAACAATCTTAGAGACTGCATAAGTATTCTCTTCTAAAAATGCCAGCTACTAGTATGTGAATCTGACAGAAAATATGAAGTATAATTATTACATACACTAATGGAAGAATCGAAGTCCTATGATGATACCATCAAGAGATATGCAATTCAGGAGAATTTCATCTACACAATTTTGAAGAAAATATGAAATGTTACTAAATAAAAAAAGTCAGAAGCTCAAGAATGAGACCTTATGTAGAAAAAAAAAGTTGAACAAATCACAGTATGTCTCAATATAATACAGACACTGAAATTGAATAGATTAATGATTTCAGTGACTTAATAAACCAGAAGACAGATCTACAGAAATCCACAATGAAATAAACAGAGTTAGAAAATATAAAATGTTAAGAGGCACAGAAGAGAAAGAGCCGCTCTAATTTACAGCTACGAGTAAATGGAGAGGCAATTTCAAAAAAGGAATAGCTGACCACGGCCTAGAGTGGAAAAAAAAGACAAGAATCTTAAGATTGAGAAACATAAGGAATCCCAAGAATAAAAACCACTGAAATTACAGAACACACATACACAAGAAGGTTTCTTGGAGTAACCAAGAAAAAAAAAAAAAAGGAACAATGAGATTAAGATTTCTGTTTTCAAGATTAGGAACGAGGATAAAAATCTTGATGCCATCAATAAAAATGAGTTTGATTTAGGCAAAAGAGGACAGATGGGTGTACAAAATAAAACCTTCCTCCATTACCTAGTTACATCTTCTTAGAAGGATTTTAAAGTTCATTCAATCCTGTTAGGGGAAAAAAAAAATCCTTTCATCATTACTGTCCATCATTATCAGAACAAAGGCAAGTAAAGCTTCAGAGTGGGGTGAGTGAGATCCATCTAAGCTACGGGCCACCGTGAGGCTCCATGAAATTACTACCCCGCAGCAGAAAACACCTTTCTCCTATGGCCAGAATCTCAAAAGGTAGGCACTTAAGTTTATGTAACAAGATTTCAGGAATCAAGCTAATATATAGAACAGGTCTCCGAGAAGACTTGTGTTCAATAAATGGAATGACACCAGGGAGCACACCACTGGAAAGTCTTCAAGTACTTGGCACGGAGACCTGTCCCCTGCAGCTCAGGAGAAATGGATTCCTGTGGCATGGAGACTTAAGATGAAACTCAAGGGAGCAAATACCAGACTAGCCCTGATTAACTGCACTATCCCCAACAAGGGCTTGGCATTCATGTGCACGGATTTCAGCATAATTGGTTTTGTAAAGGCAGATTCCGCATTAAGAAAATGGAGGTTCACGGGGAGCCTGGGTGGCTCAGTAAGTGTCCGACTTCAGGTCAGGTCATGATCTTGCAGTTTGGGAGTTGGAGCCTCATGATGGGCTCTGTGCTGACAGCTCACAGTCTGGAGCCTGCTTCAGATCCTGTGTCCCCCTCTCTGCCCCTTCCCCTCTCACACTCTGTCAAAAAATAAACATTAAAATTTTAAAGAGAGCAAAGAAAACGGATGTTTGAAATACTATAAAGGACATGTTGTATCACTACATGGTGTATCTGAAACTAATACAACACCATTTGTTAACTACATTGGAATTAAAATTATTTTTTTTTAGTTCTTAAAGTACGTAAAGCCTTTGGAAACTGGGACATTTTCCCAGATGAACAGCGCAACAAAATGATTAGGTCTCAAACCAATCTGACAAAAACCTGCATTGCTCATAATGAACCTAAAACAGATCACTGGATACCACCTTACTAAGGGGGTCTTGTCCCTAAGGGAATATCCACATATAGATCCCATGTAAGATGTTAGATCCAGGACCAAACCACAGTCCTTTCCTCCAGCCATGGCTTTTGCACTACACCAGGTGTCTACCTCCTCTGGACACTGAACCCAACCGCAAACCCAGAGGCAGTTGAAAGCAAGGAGGAGGAGTTCCAGTAGTATCTGTGTGGCACGGAAGTAGTTTCAAGGAGGATTTCCTCTCCTGGAGGAAATCCAGGCATGCTTATAAGGAAGTTTAAAGAAAAAAAAAATAAAGATAAGGTGAAAAAGGCAGGATGCTTCTACAGACTTTTTGTACTGAAGAAATCAGCACATTAAACTCGAACTCAAGTAGTAATGTTTGAGATTAAGCATCTAAATGAATCCGGTAAGGCCCTGAATTAAGCACTTCGCATTTATTCTCCTAGCTCCCTATAAGGTAGGCATTAAACTTTTCCTCATTTTATTGAGGAGAAGAGTGAGGCTCAATAATGTTCAGTTGCTAGTGTAGGATCAAAGGGCTAGCAAGTGATAGAGACAGGATTTGTAAGACAAAGATGAAGTCTGGCTCCAGCAACACCACTGCCCAGTGAGGTCTCCCGTCCAATCCTATTAAGCTGTCAGGAGTGATTACACACACACAAATGGCAAACAGGTTTTAACTCAGGCCAACTCTAATCTATTTGTGGTTATTTTGATAAGGATTCCAATGCTCCAACAGGGATCAGTGACGAAGGATGTTATGATCATTTAGCAATGTCTGCCACTGGTGAGAAAGTAGTAGAGTGACATTTGCTACGTATCTGCCATCCCCAGAAAAATCAATTCTTTGGAAAGTTTCTATCTTTAACACTCAAGTTAAAATTACAAGAAAAGTAACATTGACAATTGCTGCCACTCTTTTTTAATGATAAGACACCCATCTGTGATATAAAACTTAAAAATGGAATACAAGCTGCTAAATTGTTCCAAAGTCTGTATTGGTGAAGGTTAACCTCAAATACTATTGCTTGCAATATTCCAGAAATTTAAAGGCTAAAAAAAATAATCCAGCAGCAGAGACAAAATGAAGTAGTACGCTTTAAAAAAAACAAAAAAAAAGTCTCATAACTGTCAACAACCGCCAGGAGCTTCGGGAGCCAAGTCCCCAGATTAATCCTGGTTTCCTCTCGGATCCAGGGAAACACACAGGAAAAACCACACCTATCTAAATATACCTAACCACCTCTCATCACTACACTAGCAGCTACCATCCTGGTCTCTCACTGGAGTTAGACTAACAACCCCCTGCTTGGCCACATGGCTTCTACCTTTATTGTCTACAGAACTAAGCACAGGTGCTAGAATGATTCTAAAACCATCCAATGACGTCCCATATTCTTCAGTAAAAGCTAAAGTTTTTACAGTGGCCTACAACACTCTAAGAGGCCCCTTTGACTTATCTTCACCTTCCTACCACCCCCCTCCCTCCCCTATTTAACCACACGTGCCTTTCTGCAATTCTGTAAACTATGCCAGACCTGCTCCATGGAAAGACATTTGCACCTGTGATTCCCTCGGGCTAGAATGTTCTCCCCTCAGATATTCCCACAGCTCACTTTCTCACCTCCTTGTCTTTAGGCGGGTTGCCCTTTTATCAATGAAGCCTTCCGATTTAAAGCTGCCACTCCACACTCATACTGTACTGCCTTCTTTAAGAGAATGTTGTCCTTGGTATCACTTGTAACCATTCTGCAAATTACATTCACTTCTGTTGTGACTCTCCCCTTCCCCGAGGACAGGGATGGTTTCCATTTTGTGCTCTACTCTACCCTCAGGGTCTAAAATTGTGGCTCCATATAGTAGGCACTCCTGTGACCCATCATTCTGTTTTCTGGGCAACAGAAAACGTGAACAAAAAAGTGGAAATTTTTTTTTTTTTTTTTTACAGTGGATCCAAAACTGAGTTTCCTAAATGTAGCTTCATGTATACTTTAATGTTTATTTATTCTTGAGAGACAGAGAGTAAGTGGGGGGGGGGGGGGAGAGAGAGAGAGAGAGAGAGAGAGAATGAATGAATGAATGAATGAATGAATGAATCTGAAGCAGACTCCAGGCTCTGAGCTGTCAGCACAGAGCCCAATGCAGGGCTTGAACTCACAAACCGCGAGATCATGACCTGAGCCGAAATCAGACACTTAACTGACTGAGCCTCCCAGGCACCCCTATGTGGACTACTTCTTGACAGACATGCTCATTTCTAGACGTCTCAGTTCCTAAGACTCCACACTAAAGCACTTTGTCCACAGTGACCACAAGAACATGTCCCATCCTTACTACTGCACAGGCCATCTGGAAACATGCAGTGTCGACTGCAAACTTGCCAGCAATGTAGACCTCAGTCCTCATTCCAGAACCTAGGAGTCTTAACGCATTTTAACACGTATATACACACATGAGGACTTTAATGCACAAAGCCTGAGCAGCATTAGGAGTTTCCTGCCAAAAGCTCAGAGGTCTTATCAAGGGAAGCGCAAGCCAGCCATTGGAATCCCGGATACCCAGGTGTCGCTCAGCTCCTAGAAAACTGAACAAGTACCTGGGTCCACATGTCACCCTTCCATTTTTAAGAGTCCTATAACAGCAATGGGAAATCTCCAAAGTTTAAAAAAAAATCCACAATCCTTAATAGTCCACACCACCTTTAGGTTAGTGTCCCACTGCCAGCACAGATCATGGCTTAGCCAGGAAAACCCTACATGAGTAAAGGGATACCCGAGCTCTTGAGTTGTAAGCCTGCACATCCCATTTTCTCCTTGGGGCCCAGCTGACTTATCTGTTAAGGTGGGGAAAATATCTCCCTCCCTCAAGTATGTTTTGAGTTTCAGATGAGATTATTTATCCAAGCTTTCTGAAAAGAAAATTGTGCTGCATAAAAGGAGATCTTTTTGTGGCATTATTTTACTTGCCATTTCCTAACACATGTTGGCTCGTGCTCAGGGAGATGGATTTGCGCCGTATCACGATTCTCATTTGAAGACCAACTTTTGTTTGTTCTTACGCTTAGAAGCCGTAGCCGCTAAGGTAGCACATCTTCCAATTATATGGTTTTAGTTCTAATTGTTTTGCACCCACACAGCAGTAAGTTTTCCCTGGCCACTAGCAGAATTACAAGAATCATCCTTCCTTCCTGCAGCACTACAACCATGAGAACTGAACCTTTTCCAGAGAATTTCACTCTTCCTGTGCTTCCACTACTAGGTCCCTACCGACTCTTGCCTCACTTTGAGAGGCAAAATTAGCCCTGTCCTACCAAGAAGGAAATTTTTCCACCTACCAGAAGAGACCATTGTCACCCTTGGATCAACAGGCAAGCCACAGTCTCAGAGTTGCAGGTTATTCATATGTAAGGACACAAAATCCCTGATCTCCTGGTCTGAGCCCTGTCTACTACCTGTTCCTTAATAGATGATCTCCTGTAAGTTACATTTCTATCAAAACTCTTTATTTGCTCAGGATATTTGGTTGTCGAGCTCAGTTCGCCAATTCTGTTTTGATTTTTGCAAATTCCTCTGACCTCAACATTGCTCTCTGAATTCATAGGATTTACCCAATGTCGATTCCACGATCTCCCCAAACCCTCCAGTTGTGATCTTTGCTTATATGCTGCATCATCAATTAGGGCCAAAGTGTTTGGGCCTGGCCCCCTCCCTCTGGGTCTCTTGATCCCAAGACCACTCAAGACCTGGTACTGAGCACCAACGTGCTGGTCCTCCTAATGAAACAGCTTTTTGTTAAATGTAGGTGCCATTGTGATCTACAACCCCATGACTGTTCTATGGAAGCTGTTTAACAGCTCTCAGGCTATACTCTTGGTTTAAAAAATAAACTTATTTACTAAAGTATAATACACAAAAGTACACAAGTCGTAAAGTGGCCCAATATTCAGAGTAAGCATACCTGTGTAACGTCCATTCAGACCAAGAAATAGAACATTTCCAGCATTTTCGAAGCCCATCTGTGTCCTGTCATTAAAATCCTTAAGATAAACACTTTCTCCTCCCTCGTCATTAGCCACCCACGCCCCAAAATTGCCATTCCTTTGATTTTCTAAGTATCAGAGATTAGTTTTCCCTGCCTTTAAACTTTATGTATGGAATCACGCAGCATATGACTCTTTTATGCCTGCCTTCTTTCACTCAGCATGACATTTATGAAATTCACCCATGTTGTTACATGCAGTTAATTACTACCTAGCATTTCATTAGATGAATATAGCAGTATTTACTTATTTTCAATGGACATTTGGTTATTTCTAGTGTTGTTCTATTGTAAATAGCATTGCTATAAACATCCTTGTGTCTTTTGGTAAATGTACACATTTCCTGAGCATATACTGGTACTGAGTTATACACCTAAATAGTTTCAGGGGAGATGTACAGGAAAAATGGATTCATAGATGGTTGTGGAAACATTTCTATTTTTCATTTAAGATAATTTTACATCAAGTATTATCATATCTTCACCAAATTAAGATCATGAGTGTTTCACAGTTAACTTTTGTTGGATAGCAAACTAAAGGTGTGGTGATACAAAACAACAGTCACTTATTTTTCTCAGGAATCTAAGTGGCAGCAGTTTAGGCTATGCTTACCTGAATGGTTATGTTAATTGGACTCCTTCACATTTGTGCGTAACTACAGATCAGTGCACAGCTGTTTCTGGGGGCTGACTAGATAGCTCCTGGGATGATGGAGTACCTGGACCATGTGTGTATCATCCAGAAGGCAGCCTGAGCTTACTCCCATGGTGGTCCCCTGGTCTGAGAGCAAATCGAAGTGTACAAAAGCCTCTGAGGGGCTTAGGCTCAAAAGCAGCAAATACCATTTTTGCTTCATTCTATTGGTCAAAGGAAGTCACACATTATTGGAGATCATGGAGACATTGTGACTGCTCATTGACCCAGGGAATCAGAGCCTTCTCACCCCCTTCCCTATTCTTTGAATACATGTCCTATTATTCCCGTACTAGCAACCATTTCAAGGATATAGTCTTGAGAGAAAGAGGTTGTGGAGACAGCATTTAGATCAGACCCTTTCAAAGCCTCTATATAAACATTTAAGGGACGCCTGGGTGGCTCAGTGGGTTAAGCGTCCGACTTTGGCTCAGGTCACGATCTCACAGTCCGTGAGTTCGAGCCCCGCGTCAGGCTCTGTGATGACCACTCAGAGCCTGGAGCCTGTTTCAGATTCTGTGTCTCCCTCTCTCTCTGACCTTCCCCCGTTCATGCTGTCTCAAAAATAAACGTTAAAAAAAGTTTTTAAATGAATGTTAAAGTTGATATATATTTTTTTAAAGATGCTGGCAGGCAGGTGCAGGTATCCACTCATCTTAGCAAAAAGCACATTGGAAAAGTCAGATATGGCAACAGGAAAAATGGCCATTTTTGAAAGTATTTACTACAATATAAATGTCAAACATGTTAACTCTATCCTTGTTTGGATTAGAACTCATCTTTGTAAAAAAGCTTTCCCAGCATGAAGAGGAGGATTTGTATTTTTCTATCACATGAACACATACTAAAAACTAATACCCAGGGTTGGCAAGGGAGTAAGGAAACAGGTACTTTCATATGCTGATAGGCATCTGCATCAAAGTACATATTTTTAAATCAGGACTTCCACATGGAAGAAGTCACTCTAAAAAATCATAGGTTTCACAAAGATATAGCTCTATGGCTATATAATGAAGCATTTTTGTTTCATTTAACCAACAAAATTGGTTAAGCACATTATAACCATATAATGGAATACAGTATCCTTAAAATGAGGATGTAGTAAAATATTAAGTGATATAGGAAGATAGTCATAACATTAAGGTCAAAAAATTTTATGTTGGTGTTATCGGATCTATTTGTATTTTTTGGTTTAGCTTTTCTGAAGATACTACAATTAGTTCTGTTTTTGCAATCAGAAGGGTAAATACCCTTCAGCAATAGCTTTGTCCATCCTCTCACCTGCTGCAAACGTAATACTAAAAAATACTCCCAATCTACCTTCACTAATATGGCATTACAGAAGAAGTTACAAATCTCATGTACTGTTATTGTTTAAACTCAAAGCTCTGCAATGAGGCATGACCTGTGCTTGCCAGTCATTTGCTATTTTAATGCTCCAGTAACTGGTATAGGCAGTAGGATTTATTTGGAATACTATTACAAACATAAAATGTTAATAGATCCAGCTTTGTCACATTCCGGTTGAATGACTTGGAGAAAGTCGCCATCTTTTTAAATTTCATTTTCCCCATCTGCTAAATGAGGATATGACAGACTTAAAATTCCTTGAGAGAAAAAAAACTGATCAGGTCTAACTCAACTTTGTGTCTTCAACCTCGCCTGTGGATACAT
Organism: Prionailurus viverrinus; assembly: GCF_022837055.1. Classification (NCBI taxonomy): domain Eukaryota; kingdom Metazoa; phylum Chordata; class Mammalia; order Carnivora; family Felidae; genus Prionailurus; species Prionailurus viverrinus. The sequence goes on from NC_062563.1 coordinate 108,411,105, forward strand.
CATATGTGTTCAAATAGTATACCTGCCTAATTCATGGAGGTATTTGGGGGGGAACCATGCAGACTGTATGAAACATATTGGCAAGTGTACCATCACTTTTCAAGGAAGGGATCTATCAAGAGGGAAGATGAACAAGACCCTTCTTACATACCAGGTCAGAGCCTCTCAGATTTATCTATCCGTAGGGCATTTGGCCACTTGTTCTAGCCTCAGTGGCTGCAGTAGCTACCAAGTCTGTGGGAAATCTGACCAACTTCACATGGGCACAATCCATCTCACCACATATCCCTATCACATCCCCTCTCTTGCCTTCTGCCCCAAGGTTTCCCTGTTTATGGGAGTGATACCCTATGGGATCCAAATGCAAACCACACATACGTGAAGTGAAGAATACTTGGGGCAAAAAACCCTCACCAATGATCTAAGTCTTCTCCCTTCTTCTGCAAACAGACGGTCCTGAGAAGTGGTCATTTATGGGAGCAATACCACTTGACGTCACTTTGATAACATGCCATCATGGTAGATTTTCCACCTTCCTTGCTATACTCCACGCTTCCTACACTCCCACTTCCTTGCATTTCAGGCGTCCTCAAGGAGGGTCTTATCCTAACCAGTAGTGTTGCAACCAGCGCAACAAACACCGAGATCAGGGTCCTGAGGGTAGGGGAATGTAAGAAAAAAAAGAGAAGAGAAAGTTTGGGAACAGGAGGGTCCCCTGGACTGATGGCCCAAGTGACGGCTTTATTGTTGCTGTACACAATCTTTTATAATATAAGACTCTTATGGATCAGGTCATTCTAAGAATAAACAGGTTTCACATGATCACTGCCAGCCAAAACATTTAGTTCTGTGTACCTTGTGAACTTTCTGAATGGGTCACAAGACCTTGTTGATAGATTGCTAGCAAAACACAGTTCCCATGTTTGTTTCTATCTGACTCGGGGTAGAAAAAGGGAGGTAGCATTACTGCCAACACCTGCAGACCACAGGCTTCAGGAATTAACTTTCTCAGCCTTGACAAGGCTTTCGTACGCCCTTGAAAGTGGGGGAATGGGAGGGGTAACCACCGGGTTGGCTGAGTCAACAGGGAACCGTTGCTCGACCCGGTCTCAGCCTGGCACTGGGGCCCGGCCTCCCACATGAATGGGAGGGGAAACCACCAGGTTGGCTGAGTTGACAGGGAGCCTTTGCTCGACCTGGTCTCAGCCTGGCACCAGGGCCCGGCCCCTCACACAGTAGTTAAGGATATCCTAACAGAGGTGTGAGCAGTGTATATTATTATTCACTTTGTAGGAGACCTAAATGGCCTGAAGTATAGATATACAAGGAAACCCGGGCACTGGTGAATTAACTGGCCAGCTGGTCAGGGACCTGGCAGGAACATATTAGAAGAGTGGAGAGAAAGGTCTGAAAGAAATAGAACATAGGACCATGGACAAAACTTTATGTCTCACATTGTCCTTCAGAGAACATTTACCATAGAGAAGACTGTTAAAAACCAAATGGATAGGAATGATTCACCCTATAGACATCAGCCAGGATGTCCCCTTGAGCACTTCAAAATGGCACAATGGGCCCATGAGCCGAGACCATGGTGGTAGGAATGGAGGCTGTGCAAGAACACTGTAGTGTGGACTCCCTCTCAGCAAGACTCATCTAGTTCTGCTTAAGGCACAAACTGCCAGCAGGAAAGACTAATGCTGGTCCCTCATATGGCACTATTCTGGAAGAAATCCACCAACCATTTGATGACAGGGTAATTCTCTCCGATGCATTCTATCCTGGAGGAGATAGCAATTAATCCCAACTAGAATCCCTATCTACTCTGGATACAGGCTTGCCTTTCCTACTACAGTGCTACTGCCAATATTACCATTTAAGAACTTACAGAATGTCTGTCTTACTGACACTATTTCCCATCTAATATTGCTTTGGACCCAGGGACCATGTGGTTGACCAATGACCATGTGGTCAATTGCTGGTTACCCTAAAGCAGCCAATCTAACCAAACAGTGAACAGCCTGTTAAAAGCTCAGCTAAGGTGCCAAACTGAGGACAACCATTAGGAGGTTGAAGAGCTCTTCCCTAGAATATGGTATGTATATTTAAGGAATAAGTATTATGTCCTCAATATAGAATACAGAGGTTCAGAAACGAAGGAATGAAATAGGATTGGCCCTTATTCCTGATGACTACAGAATATGCATTGCTCAACCGATTTTCCAATTCTGAGTGGGGGCAGAAATGGGGTAAGAATGAACAACAGATTTCTCCATGGGTGGATGGTGTGCATAAGAGTTCAGTGTAGTACCAAAGGTCACTGGCTTCCTCATGCTACTAGACCAACAGTCATTCTATTGGTAGGAGGGATTTGATCCTGACTGCCATGGGGAGCCCAGGGTAGCTGTTACACAATGGATGAAAGGAGGAGCCAGTCTAGAAGCAGAAGATGCCTTGAGAAATCCCTTGGGGCTTCTCTGCTCAGTAAGAACAACAAACAACTGAAGCAATCACAGCCTGACATCAACAAGACCTAGAATTCCATACCCATTGACTTGTTGGTCATGGGTGGGGACAATCTAGAAGAGATAGAGGAGGGAGATGATAAATATCAATTAGCACCTTGTGACAACTATGTAACACTTGTTTCATTAACCTCTTTGACGGGGCACCTGGCTGGCTCAGCCAATAGAACATGCAACTCTTGATCTTGGGGTTATGAATTCAAGCCCCACATCAGGTATAGAGTTTAAAGATAAAAATCAGCCAAAAGGCACCTGCACGCCTCAGTCAGTTAAGTGTCCAACTCTTGATCTAGGCTCAGGTCACGATCTCAGTTTGTGAGATCAAGCCCCGCATTGGGCTCTGTGCTGATAGCACAAAGCCTGCTTGGGACTCTCTCCCCCTCTCTCTGCTCCTCCCTCAAGCTCTAGCTCTCTCCCTGTCTCTCAAAAAATAAGCTTTAAAAAAATTAAAGATAAATCAAGAAATATTTAAAAATACCCCCTAAATAAAAAAAATAAACCATTGTCCAAGTCTTTTCAGAGTTTGCAGCTGGCCATTACCTTGAAAGAGCCTCTGTGACAACACTCTCCTTCCCAACAGGGCACCATTTTGTAGTACAGCAGCAAAATTTAACACCTCTTCCCATACCTGCACCAAGTATTTCTAGGCTCCTGCCAGGGCTTCTTGTTGATACTGAGATGGGAAACACTGCAGAGCCCACATATGCATATTCAAGAAGTTCAGAGAAATTAACACCCCAAAGGTTAACTTCTGAACAGCAGCAGATAAATGCTTCCTATCCATGAGCTCGTTTCTCCCTTGGAAAGAACTTCTTACAGACTTCTTACCAAACACAATCTCTCAGAAGGTGATCCTGCAAGACTGAGCTCTTGGGTGCTCTTAACCCCAAGTGGTAGCTGGTTTAATAGCACCTTTGTATTGGCTTTCTCTCCTCTCCCATTTCCATTTTTCTTTTCCTCCTGTTCCCTTGGATTGCACCCCCTAATAAAGAAGTAGCACATAAGCCTCTGCCTCGGGCTCTGATTTATGGTGAAACCAAAAATAATAGGCAGGCACAGCTGTAATATTCATACAAGAGGGAGGGGTAAGATTTGTGGGACAGGCATCAAGGCTCCCCACCCACAGATGGGAACACACTCTTCCCAGAAACAAAGTAGTGTTCATGAGTTTCCCCAAGGACCTGGTCCAACACCAAGATTAAGGCAAGGAGTAGCCCTTGCTTATCCAAATGGATATTCCCATAATCCCTTTCATCATCAGCCTGAGAACACATCTTTCCTGTTTTAATGGTGTTGCCCCCACCTTCACCCCAAATGAAGGTCATGAAATCAGGCCTGGCCTGTCAAAAGCTTCCTTTTCCCTAAGTGTCATAATTGCTTCAGGGACCGGTCTAGTCTTTGACTGGAGCCAAGCCACTCAGGATCTTCCTCCAAGATCTTTCTACCAATTCCAGAAGAAAAGAATGCTTTCTCTTCTGAGGATAGGAGTCTTGAGCTTCTAGGGACCTTCACTGATACCACATGGAATCTGCCCAATAATGAAGCCAGCAGAGCTTAGAGGTGAAAACAGACTTTTGTTGCTGCCACCACTGCTGTAGGCCCAGTTGGGACTATCAAGAAATACTATCAAAAGCATGCATTAGCTTCTAGGAAAGGAGTTAAGGTTTTTAATGACCACAGCCTTGGAACAATGTGTTGGGACCTTTATTAGCCAAGATATGAAGGCTGTCAAAATGTCATTAAAACTAGTACAAGCAAAACAGTCTATAAGGTAGTACTGGCTTCAGGCATGGCTGGATGTCAGGGTCCAAACAATATAATCATGACTATCTCTTTTCAGCTCTAAGCTCTGCTTTTCCTCTTTTGGCTTCATTATTGGGCAGATTCCATGTTGAGAGCAGCCATATCCTCTAGGCTCAGTGTGATTACAGTAACTGGTGGTTGCAGCAGGAAGTAGGAGAGGGAGCTGGGATGGGGCCGCTCTGAGGAGGGAGCAGTAGGTCCATTCCCACATAAAGGAGCTGGTCAGGGACCTGGCAGGAACATATTAGAAGAGTGGAGAAAGGTCTGAAAGAAATAGAACATAGGACCATGGACAAAACTTTATGTCTCACATTGTCCTTCAGAGAACATTTACCATAGAGAAGACTGTTAAAAACCAAATGGATAGAAATGATTCGCCCTATAGACATCAGCCAGGATGTCCCCTGGCAAGAGCAGCAAGGAGAATAGATGCCTCATTTGGTGGTGGACATAAGGAAAAAGCAGGTATAAATCAAAGTCAGGTCTAGGGATCACGATGGAAAAGGGAGAGAAATTATACTTTTGATTTGCACTTTCTTCTACAGCTCCACCTGTATCCTGCTAGAAGCATAAACCAGATCAAACGTTAAGCAGATGACGTTTGACAGTTACAATGCAACATTTCCTCTTATTACTGTACCATTTCCTTGCTATTTGGATTCCTCACTCCTGCCCAAAATTCTAACAGCTGAGTCACAAGAAGTGACTTAAATACTTTAGTTTTTATTTTTTTAAGGTGAATGTAAGCATCTAACTGTAAAATCTGAGTCTATATGAAATTTAGTTTTGCAATGAAACAAGTCTCCCAAAAAAGTTCATCCTTACATTCCATGGTATAGATAGCATTCTTGTGATGCCCAGGAACTGAACACATAAGAGGAGTAGCTCAAGGATATGACTATTGTTGCATTTTTCACAGACTCCAATCAAATGTGTTTAGGTCAGATGTAAAGTGGGAAAAGAAAAACGGTTCCTACTGTCCTTTCCACCAAAGAAGCAATGCTTGAAGGAGTTAATCATTGCCTCAAGAACCCCATCCCAACCTTCCCCTGACAACCAAGGCCAAGACTATGTTCAGCTGGTGGCCTCTAGAAAAACTGGAACCTCCATCCACACACAAACTTCAGAGATGTCTTCACCCACCCATAGCTAATCCAAGGGATTCCAGGGAAGCTCCCTGTTTCTTTCAGGGAACACACAACTTTCAATCAAGGAATTTTGAAGTTTCCAAAATGTGTGACAAAGCACTGAGTTTTGCCAAATATAAGAGGTTTCCTGTTATCAATTCCTTCTGCTTTCTAGAGGGTTTCAGTATACTTTGAGCTCAAAGAAGAGAAATAATGGATGAATTGCAATCCTTCCAGGAAAAAAATGAGATAGATGAAGCTAATAGGAAACGCTTCCCTATTTTTAAATGCAGTTAAAATTTTAATAATCAAAATACTTGCCCTTTTCCAAACAGCCTTGTGCATGGCCGTGTCTTGGCCAGGAATGGCGCTGTACTGAGAGCACAATGTGGTGAGGAAATGGAAAGCAGAACCCTGCCTATCTACAATCAGGGAAGCACAGGGTTTGCAGGAAGTGGTGCAAAGGGGCCCCTTACCCAGACTACGAGGGTTAGAAAACCTTCCTGTGGAGAGTTTAACCAGAAACTAAAAATTAGGTTTTAGACAAATGGGAGAGGATAGTGTTCCAGGCAGAAGAAGGACATGTTAAACCTTGAGAGGACAGCATCACTGGAAGAAGTTCAGGAGAGTGCATTTATTTGGGGGATTGTAAGTAGAGAAGAGGTGAAAATGGGAACTGGGGTGGGGAGTAGAGAACGAGGAGGACATGAGAATGGAGGGAGGGAGATAGGTTTTTAAGGTCATGCTTAGGTGTTCACAATTTAGCCTAAGAAAATGAGAAGACACTGAGGAGATTTAAACTGAGAAGAGAGGTGAACATAGGTACTTGAGAATCTCGGCCACCCCACAGTCTAGCATAGTGCCAGACTCTTAACAGGTGCCAAATAAATGCAGGGGTGATAAGGTGTGGCAATTATGGAAGAGAGGACACACCAATACAGTAGTCTTTAGAAACCAATCTTTTAAATAGTTATAAACCTAAGGTTTGTAAACCTACTATAAGACAGTCAACTATCATTAGACCAGTCACAAAAATCACCAAAATGTTTAGGATGCCAACATCGCACCCTAACTATTAAAAACAAAACCATGAAGTTATTCATGAGCGTTTCCTCCTTGCATAAATCAGTTTCCCTAACGCTAACACTGAAGGAACAGGTGGCTTTCTGAAGAAAAGGAAAGCCAGAGTGTTGGGGAGCCTGGGGGCAGGAAGAGAGGTTATCAACTATCTCAAGTTTATTACAGCAATTGAATAACATACTTACATATAGAGCAACTACACTATGCCTGGCATTTAGTGATGGTTCAATGACTATTCACTCAAAGGTCCAAGAGACTTGGAAGAACATTGTGGACACTTTAGAGACCTCATGGAACACTTGAGGGTTGGGGGCCACCAGAATACAATTTAAAAAGGAAAAGGGTGCCAGAGAATCCTCACCTATTCCAAAATCCTAAGATATAGGCACACCTCCTTTGAGAATTTAGAATTGAAACCAAGTTTTGGTTCATTTTAGGTTTATCCATCATGCCCCCAAATACTTGTTAAGCACCTACTCGACACTAGGCACTACTCTAGGAACTAGATATTTAACCAAAAAATAAATTTAAAAAAACAGGAAAAATATAGTGAATTATTTAAAAGAAGGTTTACACCTACAAAAAGGAAGGGTTCTTAGACATTTTGTGAGCGACAGGTTTCTTTTTACTTCCCTAAGCCTAGAGATGATGTACTGGCAGTAAAAAAACAAAAAAAAAAAAACAAAAAAAAAAACAAAACAAAAAAAAAAACCTGAGCAAAGCAAACACACTGACAAACAGAATGATAAGTGACTGGAAACAGATACACAACCAGCAAGTCCTGAAGTGTTGATTAAAGTCACCAGGTTGGCAGAGTTTGGGAGAGTTCCTGAAACATCTTGAAAAAATTAGGGGGAGAAGAGAGCACATAGAATGTCTTAATACGTTTTTCGTTTAGGCAACAACAAAGCTCAAGGAAGGTGGTAGGGTACCTGCTCAAGAGAGGAGGGTGGGAAACGAGCAGCAGCAGCTTCAAAGGTGCAAGAGAACTTAGAACCATGTGTGGAGGATAGGAGATTGGTGAGTGGGTTTACAACCACGATCAGACTAAATACAAAAGAAAACCAACACATTTGTCTGGATCTCATTAACAGAAGAGAAAGGAAGTCATTAACGTGAATTATAAATCACCTCTGTTGCTCCATAAGGGTCCGGAGGACATCAAAAGAATAGAGCATGTTTTTATAGAAGCGAAAGGAGAGATGAAAACTACAAAGTAATTTGTTTCATCAAATGTAACCAGTGTGGTCCAGGTCTCTCATGAATCCCTAATTCCCAAATTACAGTATCTGAGAGATCCTTATCCTATTTGACTGGAGAAGTTTAGCCTTTTTCAAATTTCCATCCTAAGTGTTCTGGACTCTTTGGGAAATGCATGCACGCTCTTCAAATCCATCTGGTCACCGGACACCTGAGCGAGCCACTCAGCTCCAGGCATCTTATGTAGACTAACACTTGCATATGTGACTTCCTGCCACCGTCTCAGATGTTACTGTTTTAACTGGGCCACTCCTCTCCCTTAGACTACTTTGCCTGAAACCTGGGTATAGGGCTTCTTCAAGTCCAGTTACAGCGGAGACCATGTCCACCATATTTTATTGCTGTTTGGGAGATAATAGATCAAATAAAAGGAAACGAGGCAGTAAAACTGAAACCATTTTTAGATACGGTGCTCTCAAAACCTACAAGCCAAGACCCAAGACTAACTTCAAGAGATTCATACCTGTAACTCTCCCATCTAGACTCTGTTTCAGGAACCAGCTTATGAACCATACATATCCCCTAGTGGAAGGTCCCTGAACACATCCCAGGTTTTCAGTTGGGGGGGGGGGGGGCACAAAAACCTTAAGTTTATCTTGAGACCGTGGGTATGACCGTGGGTACGGGCAGAGAAAGAATCCCAAGCAGGCTCTGCACCCTTAGTGTGGAGCCTAATGCAGGGCTCAAACCCACAAACTTCAAGATCATGACCTGAGCCTAAGTCTGTGGCTTAATGGACTGAGCCACTCAGGTGCCCCTCAGTGAAACATTCAGGTGTTGAGATCATCTGGATGGTATACCTAAGAACCCAGTTAGGGCCTATACTTAAATTTTTAAGATTTGGCAGCAGGTGTGGAGATCTACTTGTCTCATGGCCGCCCAGGACAAGCCTTATAAATAAGCTTCCTTATTAGAATTGCCACTTACCAATCTGAAGTGGTCTCTTTCTTTGGTCTCTCCCTGCCCTCCACATAAGGCAGCCAGTTTGCAAACCAACAGAAAGCCCAAAAATACACAAAATTTTATTTAATGCAAATTAATTCCAGGTCTGGACATTTCACTCTTCTGTTTAAGATTTGGGGCCTCAGCTGTCTAACCTGTGTTGTGCTACATCAGACTCAGACTACATAAGATGAAGATCCTATGTACATATGTTTTCCAGCCAGGTCTTCCATTTTCCTATCATTAGTGGCTTAAGCAAATGCACATGAACTTATCCACAGCAAAGACAAGACTTGATTGCTGTAGGGAAATCCTAATCTAATACACAGGAAAGAAGCATGTTCTAAAGAAAACAATCCTCTGAAATGCAATGCTGTCTGCTGTAAAGAAATACTTTTAAATTATAAAGTCAAACAGTTTAGCTCTTTGAGACCAAGTAGTCTCAACCCTTTTGAAGTGCAGAAAGGAAACTTAGCTCTGCATTTAGCTAAAGGTCCACGGGATGGGGGATGGTGGGCCCAGAATAAAGAATGATAATGAACCTCTGGTTAAATTTTATCAAATTCTACCCACTGTACTACTAGGGACTATCATAGAAGAGCTTTGATATATAACCAATTTGGTATTTGTGAAGTTCTTTACTATTGTGGCAATAAATATATTACGCATTTCTTTCATAACTAAAAAAAAATGTGGAAGGGCAAATGTACGTGAAAGGGCAAATGTACATGGAAGAGCTTCAGCAAGTATAAAGTATTGCCTTAGCAACTCTGAGGTCAATCTTTGGAAAGTTGAAGACCAATTTAGAGACAAGTCAGATTAAAATAAGCCCCAAACCCTGCATATCACAAAGAGGGGCAGTGTCCTCAAATTCTTTTATATCCCAAGTTATATCCTTAGATATTTTGAAAGCTCATTGCCACATATCCATGGCCAGAGGTCTTAGAAGTCTTTCAGTTCGCCCTAGTCCTTAACACTACTTTAAAGTTCTTTGGTGCCAGAGAGTCACTAGTTGATCAGTTGCTACTCAAACTGCATATGCTCCTTGTATCTAAAGTCCTCTTACAGAATCATTGACTGTAAATGAATTTTCCATCAATCTCAATATCAAGCTTGGGGTTCCAACTAAACCAAACCTAACTTGAACACACATTGATCTTCACTTCTTCCCAACTCCACTAAAATTGCAGTAAATTCATTTCAAAGGACAGGCCAAATTCCTTAGGCACAGGAATTTCCTGGAGGTACCAAGTGCCTCTGGAAGGCATGGGAATTCAGGAAACACACACACCCAACGTGCACTACATGTGAAATCTCTAGTTCTTTTCCCAGTTAAACTCTCCAAACTCAAAGCAGACAGACATATGCTCCCCAGCCAGGAGACTGGAGAATTCTCCCTAAGAAAAACAATACAAAGATCCACATATATTCAATTTTGCATCTAGTACTCCACAATGAAATTTGATCTCAAAAGTCCCATGCTCACATGAGATTTTCCAAAGAGTATTTCAATACCCCACTCTTAAAATGCACAGCCCAGGATCACAAGATTTAGGAATACCTTTAAGTTAGACCAAAAAAAAAAAAAAAACAAAAAACCAGGAACAGAAAAAAATAGGAAGGAGAAATAATGCAGGGAAGAAAATATTTGAGAACTATTAGTCATTATGCTCCAAGAGATAAGAGTTTTGAAAACATCACAAGAAAGAGGTGCTTGGAGGTGATATCAGCATCATGGTGGCGTATGGTATTTCTCATTTTTGCACCCCCCCCCATCAATTCAGCATCCATCCATAGACAAAAGAACCTTTGGAATCACGGGGGGTGTCCAGTACTAACCGCCAAGAGACCTGGAAGGAGTCTCATCCACCCATAAACCAGGTGACTAGCAGATAGACGTGAGCCTAAGCTGTGGACCTGGCTGTAGCCCATGAATCACTTCTAGCAATCTCCGCTGCAGTCTAGGAGCCCTTAGAAAACATCGTCTTAGACATCACCCATGGATGAAAGAGCTTTTGTGAAGTCCAGACGAGGTTTCCAGAGAAGTTCCAGCACCCACTTGGATGGTGGGGGGAAGAGTTTGCATGCATTGGCGTGGGTAAGAATACTAGTTAGTAACACAAAAATGTACAACACATTGGTAGAAGCTAATTGACTCATGTTTTATATAAGCCTCATAGTAACTACAAAGGAAAAACCTGCAGATTCACAATAGGGATATCAAAACATACTTTTACAAAAATAATCAATTCAAAAATGCAGGCAGCCAAAGATAAACAAGGGAATTACAAAACAGCTAGAAAATGGTATCAGTAAGTCCCTACCCATCAATACTGAATATAAATGGATTGAAGTCCCCAAAAAGAGTGGCTGAATAGATTAAATGTAAGAAGAAAAAGGAGTGAATTGTAGGTGGTCTTCAAGATACTCATTTTAGCTTTAAGGACACACAAAGAGCAGGGATTGTTCTATATGACCAAATAGACTAAGTCAAAAATGGCAAGAGATGGGTCGCCTGGGTGGCTCAGGCGGTTGAGCGTCCAACTTCACCTCTGGTCATGACCTCACAGTTTGTGAGTTTGAGCCCGCATCAAGACCTGTGCTGACAGCTCAGAGTCTGCTTTGGATTCTGTGTCTCCCTCTCTCTCTGCTCCTCCCCCGCCCATGCTGTCTCTCAAAAAAATAAAAATGGTAAGAGACCAAGTCATTATATAATATAGTGGCCAATTCTTTGAGAAAATGGATAAAAACATTCACCCAACATCAGAGCACCGAAATACATAAATACTAAAATCTGGAGGGAAAAATGGACTACAATACAGTAGTAGGGGACTTGAATATCAACTTTCAACAACGGCTTTCTGTATGATTGATCCAGCAAAAAAATCTGAACCATGTTTTAGACCAAATGGACCTAAAAGACATGTATAGAACAATCCATCTGAGAGCAGCAGAGTATACATTCAAGTGCACATAGAACATTCTCTAAGATAGTTCATAGGTCACAAG